>NW_022279548.1:0-300000 GCF_000004075.3 Cucumis sativus | reverse complement strand
TGAGCATTAGGTTTTGAGGGTCCAGCTTTGGTTTTAGAGGACGATCCTCTTATAAATTTTCTTTTTGTGGTAGCAACATTTGCTTCCACTTGTTTTCCTTTACCCATAGTAAGGTTTTGGAATCGCTGGAGTTCATTCAGAAGGGTTGTCAAGTTAAATTCTATCTTGTTCAAAGACGCATTCGTTTGGAATGGAATGAAGCTCTTCGGAAGAGACTCTAAGATAAAACTAACTTGATTAACCTCTTCGATGGGACCACCATTCACTTCAGCGATGTTGAAGTGCATCATCATGTCCAGAACATGTTCTCTAACAGAGGTCCCTTCCTTCATACGCTTAGTGTAAATGTATTTGACTGCCTCGTGTCTTAAGGACCATTCTGGTTGCCCAAACATTCCCCTTAATGAATCCATAATCTCTTTAGCCGTGGCTAAGGATTCATGTTTCTTTGCCAATACATCAGACATGCTGGCAAGAATGTAGACACGGGCTTTTTCATTAGCTTTTATCCATCGATCATATGCATCCCGACTAGTTCGGTTAGCATTAGAGGCAGGGTTTTGAGGACATTCCTCAGTTAAGACAAATCTTAAATCGTCAACCACTAGTATTGTGTTAAGATTTGATTTCCAAGCCGCATAATTATCGCCATTAAGTTTTTCGGAAGCTAAAAGTTGAACTATTGAGCTATTCATGCTGAAAAACAAACATATTCTTTTTAGGAAAAAACTATAATCATAAAAAATATCCAATCTAATTTAGCAATTACTAATAATGTACCCTTTCATTATTTGTATTTTGCAACAATATTTCAAAGGTTTAGAACAACCTTCTCCGAAGGGTAGTTGATTATTCCTCCTTTGAACCAAGACAATCTTGACTAGATGCTATCTCTAGAATAACTGCTTATTCTTTATAGCACTTAGTTATCGCTACTTTAGTCAAGAATATACTAACAACTTAGTAATTCTTGTAAGTGTTACCCACCATTTTCAGATTTCATAGATTAGAATCATTTATGAAAACTAATCTAAGAAAACCTATCCAGATTTGGAGTTCGCGGTGTTCCGAATCCTATAATACAACCCTCCGAAGGGAACGTCGCTCCAGGGCAGACAAGTAGGCATATTATAGAAATCTCACGGTGCGACCTAATGGAAGAGACCGTGGGATGTGCTGCCACAAATCCCTCACCCACTTACTATGAACTACTTCCCCTATTCACCTTGATTTTGATCCATGCAAACACTCTCCGAAGGGAGGCCGCTCCTATGCACGGCACAAAGCCCTGCATGGACCTCACGGTGTGAACTCTTAGGGACACTAGAGCTAAAATACATTATTTTTCTCTAGTTGAAGTGTTCTAAAGAAAAAAATAGGGTAATCCAAGCTTCAAGATTTATATTTAGGCTAACTTAAACAAATCTTAAGTCTAGATAAAACATCCAAGTATAACCATTATACAGGATTTTAACCTATGATGTCTAGGTGATAAACCATTTTTATTACCTCACACCTCTCACGAATGCTCATAAAACTAGGTTAACTAGGCTCAAGAACTGATTACGATCTCCAGGTAGGAGGTGTTCCGTAAACCGTCAACTTAAGAACCTCCAACCTTAGTCATCTTATCTGACTTGTTGACAAGATTGAACCAGGTGAGCCTTTTGTAACCAGTTTTACAAGATATCGACCTATTTCTATGAAAAATGGAAGATATGTTTAACCTAAGTGAGCATGCATTTAATCTTTGTTATTGATTTTAAAAGTCTAATTTATTTTATAACACTTATAAAAACTTTTAACTTAATCAATCATTTTATCAATATATAACTTATAAAACAATCAATTAATATGGATTTTAATTTATTTAACTTTAATTAAATCATATTTAATTAAATTAAATCAAACAATAATTAATTAATTTGATTAAATCATATTTAATCAAGAATAACTTAATTAATTAAATAATTAATTAATCATATTAATTAATTTCCATATTAATCAATTAACATGCATACAATACAATATAACCTTTATATCATACATTTTAATGCATGAACATGTTAACCTATGGTGGGATTTTAAATCTATATGACATTCAAAATGCACATACAAATTTAAAGTAATTTAATCATACATCACATGCATAAATAAAAAAAACACCCTAAAATGGACTGATTTTTGGCTCCTAAATTAAGCTAAGTACTAAATTATTACATAATTACTTTGGTGTAGTACAGAACCACTCCCAAAAACTTCGAACCGGCTGAAAAACCAACCGAAACCGCTTGAACCGGCCCAAAAACCAAATTTATTGGCTTGAACCGGCCCAGGCGCACACGGGTCGGGCGCAGGGCGCAGGAGGGCGCGCGGGCGCGGCGGACGCAGGAGGCGCGCGGGCGCGTGCGGGTCGCGAAGCGGGTCAAGGCGGGTTTTCGGTCTGTGACCTTCTTTTCTTCATTTTTTTCAATTCTCTCACCCGGTTGAACCAATTACAGCCTAACTTCAACTCTAATGACTTTTTTTATTTTTTTAAAAAATTACAAACACTTTGCAACAATAAAAATAAGCCATTAACAAGGCTAATTACAATAATTAGAACAAAAACACTTAATCTAGAGCCAAAATCATAATATATCCATTTTAGTTCAAACCAAAATTTATCTAATAAATATGAACCCACCACATGCAATTGGGTAAAAATGAAGCATGCTCTGATACCACATGATAGAACTAAGTCATGCACAGCGGAAAAAGAATCGAATTTCTACCCTAATTGCCACAATTAACATGTAACCATAAACTAATCAAATTAGGGTTTTAAGAAATATTACCTTTGAAGCTTTCAAAAGGTTTGATATCTTCTTACCAATTCTAACCGAGACCACCACTAGTACTCAACTGCTATCCTCTAGACAAAGAACCGGGTTGTGGGACCCAATTTTGGTGTAGAAAGTAATGGAGATAAAATGAGATTGGAAGCTTTCTTTTTTCTTTTGTTGAGATGATGAAAATGATAAAAGAGGCAAAAGTTTCAACATTTGAAAACACCTCTATTTATAGCCTAATTACATGCAAAAATGCATGCAATTCATTTGCCAAATCTCAACACCTAATGTTCCACTAACAATTAGTGGAACTTAGTGGGCTAGGTGTCTATATCTCATATAGCCACATATCCCACTAAGAGTTAGTGGGATTATCCAACAAAATGTTGGATTTTCCCACTAACTTAGTCCAAGGGTAAAATGGTCATTAGATATTTCTAGTCAAAAGTCAAACTTTGACTTTTCTTAGTCAAAAGTCAATATTTTGACTTTTTACCATTTTGTCCGTCTTGACTAATTCCAACCTCCCGAGCATGAATCCGCATTCATTTTTCCAAAATTCAAATCACATTTGAATATAAGGCCGGTCAAAGTTTGACTTTTCAAAGTCAAAAGTCAACATTTTGACTTTTTACTATTTTTGACCAATTCCGAGCTTCTTAGTATGAATCCGCATTCATACTTATAGTATGTAAAACATAAAGCTCTATTTCTAATTAGAAGACCGACGACTATATCACTGTTATGTCGGTTTCCCTTTCTTCTCCCAATTCGAACAATTCGACTTATTTCATCACACTGTTCTAAGTTTAATCCATATGAGCTAGCAGAGGAACCTAATGGACCTATAGATCATGGGCTCCAACGATTCAAGATTAACTAGCTAAACTCTTTTAAACCGAGTTAATCAACATTCGTTAACTAACGGGTCATTCCACTAAAGTCCCGTAGTTGCACTCCCCTCACTATAGATATATTTGTGTCCATTTGATAAAACCATAATCAGTAAGTTAATCCTTCACAGGTTGCTCGTAACCTTGGCTGGGTCAAAATACCGTTTTACCCCCAAGATTACATCTTGCTCCTTAAGTCCCACTAATCCACTATTGAACAATTGGTTTAAGGTTCAACCTATAAACTTAATCCCTCTCGGGCCAATGAGAGGGTGGGGCCCCTTGTTCAAGACTTGGATTCAGTGCTTAAGAGAGCAACCTATCTACTAACCCTAAAGCGGGTAGGAGTGAATTCCATCTTGTACCCTATGTTCCCAGCTATCCACCCGATCTTACCCCTGAAATGGGAGGCTTATTGGGCCAACGCTGATGAGCTGCCCTCACCTATGCAGATCTAAGGATAATCTCGTGTGAACAGGAGTTCATAGTTAACTCAAGATTAAGACTAAGTTACCTAGGTCATCAATAATTGAGATAGTCAGTCTTAAAAGACTAATTCATGGTTCAGTCTTATGTAAACATTTTACATAGGATGCCCCCACTTTCATGTCTCTACATGAACGATTAGGATCACCTCGTTTGTACTACAAAGTGGGCCGCATCCATAGTTTCTCTAAATAAGGCGCCCAACCTTTATTTCATATACTATAGACTATTTAGGCTATATACTCGAACTTGATCCACGTTTATGTTTACACATAAAGTTCAAGTTTATTCAAAAATAGCCTTGGAACTTGATTTATTGGATTTAAGATTATAATATTTAATTTCTCAATAACAACTTTATTGAACAGAATATGATTTACAAACTACGAGTTTTAGGATAAAAAATTCCAACAGGTCGTTCCTTTCTAGGCCATTGTGCCTTTCTTTCCGCGTTTTGGGATGGAACCAAGAAACCGAGTTTGGGGCATCTCGTTCGGCTTTTGTGGGCAAGAAACTTCGAGACCACTCAGAATCAGACCACTCAGTAGCCAGATGTGAACTTTCGAGGCCTCTGACCCCGTTCTAAGTCCGGTCGTTCCTTTCTAGGCCACTGTGCCTTTCTTTCGGCGATTTGGGACGGGACCAAGAAACCGAGTCTGGGGCATCATCGTTCGGCTTTTGTGGGCAAGAAACTTCGAGACCGCTCAGAACCAGACCACCCAGTAGCCAGACGTGAACTTTCGAAGCCTCCGACCCCGTTCTAAGTCCGGTCGTTCCTTTCTAGGCAATTGTGCCTTTTTTTCGGCGTTTTGGGACGTAACCAAGAAACCGAGTTTGGGGCAGCGCTGTTCCACTTTTGTGGGCAAGAAACTTCGAGACCATTCAGAATCGGACCATCCAGTAGCCAGATGTGAACTTTCGAGGCCTCTGACCCCGTTCTAAGTCCGGTCGTTTCTTTCTACGCCACTGTGCCTTTCTTTCAGCGATTTGGGACGGGACCAAGAAACCGAGTCTGGGGCATCACCGTTCGGCTTTTGTGGGCAAGAAACTTCGAGACCACTCAGAATCGGACCACCCAGTAGCCAGACGTGAACTTTCGAGGCCGCCGACCCCGTTCTAAGTCCCATCGTTCCTTTCTAGGCCACTGTGCCTTTCTTTCGGCGTTTTGGACGGAACCAAGAAACCGAGTCTGGGGCATCACCGTTCGGCGTTTGTGGGCAAGAAACTTCGAGACCACTCAGAATCGGACCACCCAGTAGCCAGACATAAACTTTCGAGGCCTCCGACCCCGTTCTAAATTCGGTCGTTCCTTCCTAGGCCATTGTGCCTTGCTTTCGACGTTTTCGGACGGAACCAAGAAACCAAGTCTGGGCAGCACCGTTCCGCTTTTGAGCGCAAGAACCTTCGAGACCATTCAGAATCGGACCATCCAGTAGCCAGATGTGAACTTTCGAGGCCTCCGACCCCGTTCTATGTCCGGTCGTTCCTTTCTAGGCCATTGTGCCTTTCTTTCGGCGTTTTGGGACGGAACCAAGAAACCGAGTCTGGGGCATCACCGTTCGGCTTTTGTGGGCAACAAACTTCGAGACCACCCAGTAGCTAGACGTGAACTTTCGAGGCCTCCGACCCGTTCTAAGTTCGGTCATTCCTTTCTAGGCCACTGTGCCTTTCTTTCGGCGTTTTGGGACGGAACGAAAAAGCCGAGTCTGGGGCATCACCGTTCGGCTTTTGTGGGCAAGAAACTTCGAGACCATCAGAATCGGACCACCCAGTACCTAGACGAACTTTCGAGGCCTCCGACCGTTCTAGTCCGGTCGTTCCTTTCTAGGCCATGTGCCTTTCTGCGTTTTGGGACGAACCAAGAAACCGGTCTGGGCATCACCGTTCGGCTTTTGTGCGCAAGAAACTTCGAGACCACTCAGAGTCGGACCACTCAATAGCTAGACGTGAACTTTCGAGGCCTCCGACCCCGTTCTAAGTCCGGTCATTCCTTTCCAGGCCACTGTGCCTTTCTTTCGGCGTTTTGGGTCGGAACGAAAAAACCGAGTCTGGGCATCACCGTTCGGCTTTTGTGGGCAAGAAACCTCGAGACCACTCAGAATCGGACCACCCAGTAGCTAGACGTGAACTTTCGAGGCCGCAGACCCCGTTCTAAGTCCGGTCGTTCCTTTCTAGGCCATTGTGCCTTTCTTCGGTGTTTTGGGACGAGACCAAGAAACCGAGTCTGGGCATCACCGTTCGGCTTTTGTGGGCAAGAAACTTCGAGACCACTCAGAATCGGACCACCCAGTAGCCAGACATGAACTTTCGAGGCCTCCGACCCTGTTCTAAGTCGGTCGTTCCTTTCTAGGCCATTGTGCTTTTCTTCGGCATTTGGGACGGAACCAAGAAACCGAGTCTGGGCATCACCGTTCGGCTTTTCTGGGCAAGAAACTTCGAGACCACCAGAATCAGACCCAGTAGCCAGACGTCAACTTTCGAGGCCTCCAACCCGTTCTAAGTCTGGTCGTTCCTTTCCAAGCCATTGTGCCTTTCTTTCGGCGTTCTGGGACGGAACAAAGAAACCGAGTCTGGGGCATCACCGTTCAACTTTTGTGGGCAGGAAATTTCGAGACCACTCAGAATTGGACCACCCAGTAGCCAGACGTGAACTTTCGAGTCCTCCGATCCCGTTCTAAGTCTGGTCGTTCCTTCCTAGGCCATTGTGCCTTTCTTTCTGCGTTTTGGGACGGAACCAAAAAATCGAGTCTGGGGCAGCACCGTTCGGCTTTTGTGGGCAAAAAACGTCGTGACCACTCAGAATTAGACCACCCAGTAGCCAGACGTGAACTTTCGAGGCCTTCGACCCCGTTCTAAGTCCGGTCGTTCCTTCCTAGGCCATTGTGCCTTTCTTTCGGCGTTTTGGGACGGAACCAAGAAACCGAGTCAGGGCATCACCGTTCCGCTTTTGTGGGCAAGAAACTTCGAGACCACTCAGAATCGGACCACCCAGTAGCCAGACGTGAACTTTCGAGGCCTCCAGCCCCGTTCTAAGTCCGGTCGTTCCTTCCTAGGCCATTGTGCCTTTGTTTCTGCGTTTTGGGACGGAACCAAGAAACCGAGTCTGGGGCAGCACCGTTCCGCTTTTGTGGGCAAGAAACGTCGAGACCACTCAGAATCGGACAACCCAGTAGCCAGACGTGAACTGTCGAGGCCTTCGACCCCGTTCTAAGTCTGGTCGTTCCTTCCTAGGCCATTGTGCCTTTCTTTCGACGTTTTGGGACGGAACCCAGAAACCGAGTCTGGCACCGTTCTGCTTTTGTGGGCAAGAAACTTCGAGACCATTTAGAATCGGACCATCCAGTAGCCAGACGTGAACTTTCGAGGCCTCCGACCCCATTCTAAGTCCGGTCGTTCCTTCCTAGGCCATTGTGCCTTTCTTTAGGCGTTTTGGGACGGAACCAAGAAACCGAGTCTGGGCAGCACCGTTCCACTTTTGTGGGCAAGAAACTTCGAGACCACTCAGAATCAGACGACCCAGTAGCGAGACGTGAACTTTCGAGGCCTCCGACCCCGTTCTAAGTCCGGTCGTTCCTTCCTAGGCCATTGTGCCTTTCTTTAGGCGTTTTGGACGGAACCAAGAAACCGAGTCTGGGGCAGCACCGTTCCGCTTTTGTGGGCAAGAAACTTCGAGACCACTCAGAATCGGACAACCTAGTAGCCAGACGTGAACTGTCGAGGCCTTCGACCCCGTTCTAAGTCTGGTCGTTCCTTCCTAGGCCATTGTGCCTTTCTTTCGACGTTTTGGGACGGAACCCAGAAACCGAGTCTGGGAGCCACCGTTCCGCTTTTGTGGGCAAGAAATTCGAGACCATTCAGAATCGGACCATCCAGTAGCCAGACGTGAACTTTCGAGCCTCCGACCATTCTAAGTCCGGTCGTTCCTTCCTAGGCCATTGTGCCTTTCTTTAGGCGTTTTGGGACGGAACCAAGAAACCGAGTCTGGGGCAGCACCGTTCCACTTTTGTGGGCAAGAAACTTCGAGACCACTCAGAATCAGACGACCCAGTAGCGAGACGTGAACTTTCGAGTCCTCCGACCCGTTCTAAGTCCGGTCGTTCCTTCCTAGACCATTGTGCCTTTCTTTCGGCGTTTTGGACGGAAACAAAGAAACCTAGGTCTGGGGCATCATCGTTCTGCTTTTGTGGGCAAGAAACTTCGAGACACTTAGAATCGGACCACCCAGTAGCCAGACGTGAACTTTCGAGCCGTCCGACCCCGTTCTAAAGTCTGGTCGTTCTTCCTAGGCCATTGTGCCTTTCTTTCGGCGTTCTGGACGGAAACAAGAAACCGAGTCAGGGGCATCACCGTTCCGCTTTTGTGGGCAAGAAACTTCAAGCCCACTCAGAATCGGACCACGCAGTACCATAACGTGAACTTTGAGGCCTCCGACCCGTTCTAAGTCCGGTCGTTCCTTCCTAGGCATTGTGCCTTTCTTTTGGCGTTTCGGGACGGAACCAAGAAACCGAGTCTGGGGCAGCACCGTTCACTTTTGTGGGCAAGAAACTTCGAGACCACTCAAAATCGGACCACCAGTAGCTAGACGTGAACTTTTGAGGCCTCCGACCCCGTCTAAGTCCGGTCGTTCCTTCCTAGGCCATTGTGCCTTTCTTTTGGCGTTTCGGGACGGAACAAGAAACCGAGTCTGGGCAGCACCGTTCCACTTTTGTGGGCAAGAAACTTCGAGACCACTCAAAATCGGACCACCAGTAGCAAGACGTGAACTTTCGAGGCTTCGACCGTTCTAAGTTTGGTCGTTCCTTTCTAGGCCACTGTGCCTTTCTTTGGCGTTCTGGGACGGAACCAAGAAACCGACTCTGGGCATCACGTTCCGCTTTTGTGGCAAGAAACTTCGAGACCACTCAGAATCGGACCACCCAGTATCTTCAACGTGCTAGCTATATTCCAAGAAATCCATCACGAATATCAAGACCTCCTTCATCAAAAGGAAGACAAACCTCATCCCAGGCAACTTTAGCACCACCTCTTCCCTCCTCCTTACCTCTCCACAGATAAGCCTCAAGATCTTATCAACGTCTCTGTGGACTTTCATAGGAAGCATGAACACACTAGCCCAATAAACCTGAAGGCTCCTAAGGACTGAGCGAACAAGCTGAAGTCTACCTGCAAAAGATAACACTCTAGCAGACCAAGACCGAATACGACTGGTAATACACTGAATAAGGGGATCACAATCAGAGCTCCGCAATCTTCCAGAGAGGAGAGGAAGCCCAAGATAACTAACAGGGAGATGACCAATGGAAAAACCCATGTTAGCAGCAAGCCGAGAAGCTTTCGAACTATTAACCCCCACAAGAAAAATTGAGCTTTTAGCAAGATTAGCAAACAGTCCTGAAAGCTCACCAAACCTCTTAATAGTCTCTTTTATGAAACTTATAGAATGATTATCAGCAGTACAAAAGATCATCAAGTCATCTATAAAAGTAAGATGAGTTAATCTGACCTTCTCACAAAACTGGTGGAATTGAAAATTCTCAGGTGGGCTGTTCAACATGCGAGAAAGCACCTCCATGACCATCACAAATAAGAACGGGGATAAAGGGTCACCTTGTCTAAGTCCTTTCCTCCCATGGAAAAAACCTTCCAACGATCCATTAATCATAATGGAGAACATCGGAGAGGTCACACACGCTCGAACCCAACTCACAAATCTTAAAGGCGTACCTATGGCAATCAGCAGGCCAAAGAGGAAATCCCAATTAACAGAATCATAAGCTTTTTGGAGGTCAACCTTCATAGTGGACCGAGGTTTACCTCTGTGCAAATGGTATGCCCTTACAAGCTCCTGACAAAGAAGAATATTGTCAATAATACTCCTCCCAGGGATGAAAGCTGGCTGATTTCCACTAACAAAAGAAGGAAGCCACACACGAAGCCTATCTGCCAATATTCTTGAAATGCACTTATAAATAACGCTACAACAAGATATAGGGCTGAAATCCTCCAATCGATTAACACCATTCCTTTTAGGAATAAGTGTAATAGCAGTCGTATTCACCCCTTGAGGGAAGTAATTGGTCTCAAAGAAGTGTAAGACGACATCACAGAAGCCCTCTCCAACCACTGTCCAAGCTCCTTTGAAGAAGCCAACTGAATACCCATCACGGCCTGGAGCCTTTCCACCATCCATGGAGAACAGAACACGTCTCACTTCCTTCCTGCCAATAGGCGACTGGAGGGCCTGGCAACACTCCTCAGTCCATCTAAACTGAACAATCTCCTCAATACAAGTAGAGAGCTCTCTATAGCTAATATTCTGAGAACCCAGACTATCTTTGAAATAATTCACTACCACCTGAGTCACCTGATCATGGTTAGTCAACCAATTTCCATCTGGGTCAATAACTGATCTCAAAGCATTGCTGCTCTGCCTTGATCGAACATATCGATGAAAAAAGGCAGTATTCTGGTCATCTAGCTTCAACCATCTGATTTGCGACTTCTGGCGCATAGCGGCTTCCTCCACTCTAACGCTTTCCAAAAGTTTATCGTGGCTAAGCTCGCGTGATTAGTCGCCTCCTCCGACAGAGAGTTCGTCTCCATCTCTCTTTAAGCTCGGTCCATGGTATCATTGGCAAGACGAACATCCTCACTGATGGTTCGGATATGCCTACCAAAATGTCTGCGAAGAATCGACTTGAGATTTCTTAAGTTCCTTACACTATTCACAATTGGAGAAACTCTAGTATCTTTGGTCCAAGCAGAGGACACAACATCCATAAAGGACGCTTCTTCAACCCAATGGTTAAAGAAACGAAAAGAGACCACTTGTTGGCTTCGCTGATTACTGGGATAGACAAGTATGGAAGAATGATCAGAAATACCCCACGGGAGGACGTTAACCCACATGTTAGGCCATGTACTAAGCCCTCATCATTCACTAGGATACGATCAAGTCTCCTCATCAAACCCAACCCATGTCTCTTACTAGTCCAAGTAAACCAGTTCCCCTGGACCGCGGGTTCAACAAGGTCCGCCTCTCGAATAGCCATGTCAAACTCCTCCATATCCTCCACGTTCGGAGCACCCCCGAAGGCTTCAGAGTGGAGTCTGATGGTGTTAAAATCACCAAAGACCATACCCGGTCCTCTCCAACCAGCAGAGATCTCAATTATTCGCCTCCATAAAACACGTCTCTCGATATTACTATTAGAGGCATACACACACAGAACCTCTACCTTCTCCCCAGAGATCAAATCTGTTATTACACCAGAAATAAACTGGTCGACAACCTCGTTAGTCGTGAACACGAATCTGTTACGTTTCCACATAATCCACATCCGACCTACTCCACTATTGCTGTAGTTACTAATGAACCCCTACGAATCACTAAATCTTCTAGATATCGAGACAAAGTTCTCCTCTCGAACTCTAGTATCCAGGATGCAATAGAAACCCACCGTAGACACGGCTAAGAAGTCCTTCACCGCTCTACACTTTACAGGGCTATTAAGGCCCCGCACGTTCCACGTACACCAACTAACCATGAGGTCGTATGGGAGCCGCCTCTCCCATAGGAATTACATCACCTGTAGTACTCAAAACGACCATAGAAGAGTCATCTACTCGTAAGGGAGGAGGGGAGCCATCCACTATAGATAAAGGCCATTTATCTCCTTTATCCACCTCCATGAGGTTGTTAAAGGAGTTAGTGATACTCACTTCCGCCCTTTTCCCTCTGTCCCAAATAGAGATCATTCCCCTATTTTTCCTGTCAACTGGGGTAAATTCCTCCCGATTTACCTCCACCTTTTCAGGCAGTTTATGGGTAATAATTTCTCCTTCTTCCATGTGTTGGAAGGATTCCAACACAACATCTCCATACTCCCCACAATCTGGAACCACCTCTTTAGTAGGAACAACCTCTTTAACAGGAACCTCTTTACTTGCAGCTTCCTTTTTACTATTTTCATTGCCTCTTTAAAGGGTGTTTTGCGAGTGTCCAAAAGATCGACACAAGTTACATTTTTTCCGTTTCCACTCATAAGTGACAGTTACAATAAATTCCTCTCCTCTAAGGTTGACTGTTACTTCGGCAGGCATAATACTGTCCACATTCAATTCCACACATATACGGGAATAAGAAAGACGACGCCTCTCTTTAGTAGCAAGATCAACTGAAAGAGGTTTTCCTATTGCACTCGCTACCACAGTCAAACCAACATCCGTCTATAGCTCCAACGGAATCCTCCCTAACTTTATCCAAACAGGAACTGAATCAAAGACAAAGGATTCAGGAACTATACCTGGAGTCCATTTGCGGAGGAGCATAGGTTTGCCTCCAAGGTGCCATGGGCCACGGGATAAGATCCACTCTATCGACTTCAGATGTTTGAATTCAAAGCAGATGAGCCCATTCTCCATCAGAGTAATTGTTGGCATTTCAATTCTACCCCAAATCTTCTCTATAAGACGATAGATGACTAGATACGACAATTTTGCATCAATTAATTGCCTGATGAGGGAGTTCTCCCACACTCTAACTCCTTGACTAATAACTTCTTCAAACGGGGTCACCACAATTTTCTCTCCCACAGTAGTCAGAGGTGTATAGGTCATAGAGAAACCTCTTGTTGAGCCAAATAAGGAAGCCCATGAATTTTTACGCACCTCCAGAATTATTAGATTTATGCACCTCATGCCCACGAATCGGAACAGGCGGCCCACCATTTGAATTAGTACCAAACGGTTCTCTAATGGCTGGCCCATCATTCAAATGCCCATCAACCGGCCCAATCTTTGGGGCACTTGCAATAGCATCCAGCCCAGGTCCATATCCTTCGGTCGCTGCAATTTGCCCAACATGCTGAACACTTGAAGCACCAGCAGGTAAGCACTCCTTCTGTGAGATCCCAGTTTCGTGTGAGATGGGTGGCCCATCATTCAACGATGGCCATCAACCAGAGATCCATGACCAATTCCATTCATAAATGTGTCCACACCATTCGGCATCGGCCCATTTACCGGCTCACTAGGCTTCATCAAGTTTTCATTCAAAACAATCGGCCCACACGCCTTTGGGCCAACAATCTTCATGGGACCATCTCCGCTCGGTCCATTTCCTGTATTTTGATTTTTATATGTTTCACGGTTCACGTAAACCGGTTCGGGTCCACTCATGTCCGACCGTTTCTTCCTCACATAAATTAGGTCAGCCTTTGCAGTCGCCGCCCTTCGGTCGTTCGCCGCCATATCATGTACGCGTTGAAGGCTTGACATCATGCGTTTCTTCACCTCCTTAACGTCACTGGATAATTTCTTCATCGTTTCATGCTTAGGACATCAACCCAACATCCGTGATGATCTTTTCGGCCCAATCTGGGAACACGAATGAACTCAAAAAGAATTGAAATTCAACCGAGGAGATTCATGCGAGATCCCTCCAGCGAGTGAATTAAATCATGGTCTTCAAACCCAGAAGTGGTTGCCAATAAATTGATTCGTACCACACACAATACTTTCAAGATAGTTCAAATCAATTCAGCTTGGAAATAGATTTAAACAATTTCTGGACAGACGTTAATTCTCCCGAATCAAAATGAATATCATTCGTAATGGTTCAACTGATCAATTGTAATCAATTTCGAAATGGATACCAAATGACATTAGTTTTCACATTCAATCTGCCAAAACGAATGAATTACCTTCAATTTGATCCTTGCTGACCGCAGCAGCACTCACCAGGCATTCGCCTCCTTCACCAGCCAGTGAGAGAACTTGGAAATCCTAGAGAGAGACACGTGTGAGGTACACGCGCCCGAGATGAAATTTTTTCCTTTTTACTCTAATTGAGTTTGATTGAGGGCTTTGAAAAGAGGAGGAATCCTCTCTGATCCACAATAGGGGAAAACGAGGCTTGTTGTCACTTCGAAGGGAGCAGTTAAACTTAGCATTGAGTTTGATTGAGGGCTTTGAAAAGAGGAGGAATCCTCTCTGATCCACAATAGGGGAAAACGAGGCTTGTTGTCACTTCGAAGGGAATAATCAAACTTTGAAACTAAGTGTAGAACCATAGAGAGATTACCCCACCGATTCTAGCAGGGCCTATTACCATATTGCATACCAAAGAAAGAAAAAAGAGGCTTGTAAATGCAAACCATAAAAATGTGACACAATCAACAACTATAAAAAAAACATATGCAATATGCATTGAAAAAAGCTCATAAAAATTAGAGAGTGAAGTCGATTAAGTCAAGTAGAATGTGTTGAGTTCCCTAATTATTAGTGCTTTTGGGGGAAAATTTCACTTTTGGCCTAACCAAAACTAGACCACCTATTCTTAGCGTTCTAAACATAGCATCAAGTTTGATTGAGGGCTTTAAAAAGAGGAGGAATCCTCCCCAAACCACCGAAGGGGGAAAATGAGGGTCGTCACTCTGAAGGGAGCAGTCAAACTTAGCATTGAGTTTGATTGGAGGTTTTGAAAAGATGAGGAATCTGATAGACCCCCATATTACATCTGTACAGCGGAAGAGGGACAAAGAAATTGAAAAAAAAAATATCACGTGCACATGAATAGCATGTGAGGGTTAGTAAAGGGAAGGTTTAGTTACCTTATTGTTAGTATAAATAAAAAGTAATCGTGGGCGGGAAAGTTAGGTTTTGTTTGAGAAAGTGAATTTCTATTCTTCCTTGAGAGAGAGGATAACAGGAGAGGGATTTCATATTGTAATTAGGATTTCATTCCTATTCTATCATTAATATATAGTAGCAATTTCATTCCAAGACTGGTTTCCATCAAATTGGTATCAGAGCATTGATCTCGGGCAAGAAGAATGCAAATGGTTCATACTCGGATCGAAGAGATGGAGACGTTTGACCAGGAAATACAAGACATTAAGAAAGAGATTAGTAAGATACTGGTGATCGAAAAGACGTTGGCCAAAATATCCAAAAATATGGAGAGGTAGAATCAGATGATGTTACGAATTATGGAATCGACAACAATGCACAATTCATCGACGAAGAATGTGGACGAAGGCGAAGGGTGACCAAGATGGGAGAACGAAACAAGGAAGGAAGAAAAGAAAATAGATGATGAAAGTAATAATGACTGCAATAAGTTTAAGAAGGTGGAGATGTCGATATTCAATGGAGATGATCCCGATTCTTGGCTGTTTCGCGTAGAGAGGTATTTGCACATTCATAAACTTACTGAATTTGAGAAAATGACTGTATCCACTATTAGTTTTGAGGGACTAGCATTGAACTTTTACCGTTCTGAAGAAGAACGAGAGAACTTTGTAGATTGGGTGAATATGAAGGAAAGATTATTGGTGCGATTTCGATCCGTGAGGGAGGAATCGTTGTATGTAAGGTTCTTGCAAATTCAACAAAAGACAACGATAGAGGAATATCAAAATTTATTCGATAAGTGGGTAGCTCCTTTGTCGGACCTATTAGAGAAGGTGGTAAAAGAGACATTTATGTCAGGATTGAAACTGTGGATCTAGGCGGAGATGGATTTATGTGAGTCGAAGGGATTAGCACAAATGATACTAATCGCGCAAAAGGTAGAGAACAAGGAAGATGTCAGGAAGCAAATCTTTCTGGATATTCTGGAGAAAAGGTGATAAACTCCCACAATAGCACCAAGGCTAATACCATTGCGAATACAGAAGAAAGTAAAGGAGGAATGAATTGGCCGATGAGAACTATTACTCTACGAGGAACAACAAAAGAGGAAGTACGGAAAGAGGGACAGACGAAGCGCTTATTTGATGCTGAATTTCAATCTAGAAAGAAGGGATTGTGCTTTCACTGTAATGAGAAATATTCTCATGACCACAAATGCAAGATGAAAGAGCAAAGGGAATTGCGAATGATTGTTGTGAAGGAAGAAGGCGAGGAGTATGAAATTATTGAAGGAGGAATTGATCAGAAAGAATTGAATGCCCCTGAGATCGTAGAGAAGAGTCAGGTGGTGGTGGAATTATCCATTAATTATGTGGTGGGATTATCCAACCTAGGGAAAATGAAGGTAAAAGAGATGATACAAGGGAAGGTGGCTATAGTACTAATTGATTGTGGAGTCACACGCAATTTCATTTCAGAAAAAAATAGTGAAAGAGTTGCAACTGAGTACAAAAGAAACGTCGAATTATGGAGTCATTTTGGGCTCGGGCACTGTAGTCAAAGGGAAGGTAATTTGTGAAGATGTTGAGTTAATGCTGGGAGACTAGAAGGTAGTGAATGAGTTTTTACCCTTGAAGTTCGGAGGGGTAGTTGCCATACTTGGAATGCAGTGATTGTATTCCTTGGGAACGACTGGAGTGGATTGGAAGAATCTGATGTTAACATTTACATATCAGGGGAAGAAGGTGATAATCCAAGGAGATCCGAGCCTAACCAAGGTCAGGGTCTGTCTTAAGAAGTTTATGAAAACATTGGGGGAAGAAGATCAAGGCTTTTTAGTATAGTGCAAAGCGTTAGAAAAATAATCATATATAAATAAAATGCTTCACCATATTTATATATAATCATTTCCAAAACAATACATATATGAATATTTCATATCAGTTGCAAAAATAATATAAACAATCTCATTAGATTGTCATAAGTTCAACTCAACATCCTAGTTCAACTCAACTTCCTAAATTAACTAACTTATCTAAAAACTATCCAAAAACTTCCCAATAACAGTTTGAGAAAGCTCCAAGTCGCGACGAAAAAGCTCTAAGTCACCGGTTCTCGCAGCCTGAAAAAAAATTTGATGATAATTAATATAACATAGCATAATAGAAATCCAACCATCACTATTCAACTCAACATCATAGTAGATTTTGTGTTTGCACATTTATTCATTCACTTCAGCTTGTGTAATTGTTTAGCGATAGATCATAAATAAATTAACTAGAATTTCAATGAAGTTATTAGTAAGCCAGAAAATACTTATAATGCACACATGAGGGGAAAGTAAGTACATTGTATAATTAAACAAACACCACATGTTTTTCTACACACTTATAATTATAATGCACGAAAGAGTAAGACATAATGGAATTGCAAATCTAAGGTGGCCAAGCCTCTAACACTTTGAACTATAACTTTCTTTCAACACAATCAAACAAAAAGCCAATACAAAAAATATGCATAAATCACAACTGGATATCCAACCATTGTTGTTTTAAGTTCTAAAAAAATAAATTTCTTGTTACCTATTTTTGCAACTATAGTTAATATGAAAGTGTAACACAAAAAAATTAAACAATATTGAAAGTGCAAACATGGTTAACAAATTGGTTGTTACCTTTTTTTTAGTCCGAAATAAGTGACTTGGTTAACAAATGTTCTGCATTTTACCTCCTGTAATTTCAAAAGTAGCTAGATTTTTATTAGCATGAACAAAGAGGGAAGTGATTGATTGAATAATAAATTGCAAAAATAAAAAAAATTCCAATAGAATGGAGAAATTTTGGATACAAATACCAGCTTCTGCAATGATGAAATAACAATGTAGTTCAATAAAATTGACGGAAAACAATGTTTCTGGGTTAAGAAACAACCTCTGTGATTGGGGTATCAAGAACCCTCTCAGAACCATATTTCTCCAAAATCCTTTTGGTTATCTAATTGAAGGGAATAAAAAAGCCAAAAATTGTTAAAATGTACAATTAAATGAATAAGAAATTCAAATATCATGTGAAGTAGAGATCATCTCTTCCACCTACCTAACCTTATAAGTCTCCTGATATTCTCCGACCTGCATCAAAATGTTTGAAATTAATCATAAGTGTAGACAAATCATATAATATACAAACATAAATGGGTTTGTGTTCATTCTCCTCACCTCTTCTCTCATAAATTTTTTTTTTTTTTGATCAACAGACATTTCTTCATCAAGTGCAGAGTTTAGAGTATCCCTCACGGTCATCTGTGCATATTCGGGACAAATTTTGGTTTAAAATGGTTAGTCTTTTGTTTTCAAACAACATCAAGCAGTAAGATGGACGACCATTTCTCAACCATAATACAACCGTATAAGCCAAGAGAAATAGGAAGGTAGAGAAAGTTAATGGAAAATAGTTACATTACTCACCTACTGTGTGACAGTAGGGAAAATACGGTCCCGTATAAGCCATATCTCCTTCTATCAATCTGTATCTTCTCATATCAATCATCAACTCCATTGGATTTGTAAGGAGAACCCAAAGCACCATGTGATATATGGACTTTCCCCAACTTTATACGTGAAGAGGGAAGAGGAATTAATTTCTAACCTCTTCATGCGTGAGGTTCAAATTTCTAACCCAAAAAACCCAAAGCACCATGAGCAATACGTCGCTTCTATACAAATACAAAAGGTTCAAATCACAAATCAAGATATCTTCATACGTGAATGAGAATTAATTTCTAATCTCTAAATAAAGAAGGATGGAGTTTTCGTATAGAGAAGCGACGATGGATGACATTTTCGAAGGAGCCCGACTTGAAGCACGGTGGATGGCAGACGGAGATTGAGTGTGAAGAGATGGAATTAATCTTCGGTAGCGATTTCGAATGGTGATTTCGAACGAGTGTGAAGACCAATTTCGAATCACGTCAAGAATGGGTGTGGGATAGGGCTTCCCAACTTCAAGAACGGTGATTTCAGTTGGAGATTTCAAAAACTCAAGCGCGACGACAATGTGAAGGTGGAGATTTCGAAAATGCTTAGGCGTGAAGAAGAAGAAGATGCGTTTTAATTTCTAGGGCAAAAGGATTAATTCTCACCTAATTATTAACGCGTGTTTCCTTTTTTTTTTTATTTAATCGAACTTGACGTTTTTAAAACGTCAAGAACAACCGCTCTCTTGATGTTTAGAAAATGTCAAGAATGTCGAATTTATAAAAATACTTGACGTTTTTAAAACTTCAAGAATTTAATAGATATTACTTGACGTTTTTAAAACGTCAAGGATAAATAAATATTACTTGACGTTTAAAAAACGTCAAGAAAGTTGAAGATTGGCATATCTCCGCCTTTTCATAGAAATTCTTGACGTTTTTTCTTTGAAATCACCGCTTTCTTGACGTTTTTTTCAAAAAACGTCAAGTAATTAAAACTACAAACGTCAAGAAAGCCTGTTTTTGTAGTAGTGTAAGTTTAAGGTGTTACATTTTGGTTTCAAAAACTTTTGGAATTTTGTGAGAGGTATAGACGTTCATATTCGAATAGATACAAAGGTATAATATTTCCTAAACCCTAATTCTTTTAATTTAGGGTTGCAAGTTAAATAGGTGCAATTAGGGTAATTTTGTATTCCATTTTTCCACTGCGCATGTCTCTTTCTAACATAGACTATGAAGAAACTTTCTCTATCGTTGCCATGCTAAAGTCAATTAGAATAGTCTTATGCATCGCCATGTTTTATGATTATGAAATTTGGCAGATGGATGTCAAGACAATTTTTTTGAATGAAAATCTTGAAGAGAGTATCTATATTACTCAATTAGAGGGGTTTATAGATCAAGATCAAGAACAAAAGGTTTGTAAGATTCAAAAATCCATTTATGGATTAAAACAAACATCTAGATCCTGGAATATAAGATTTGATACTATGATCAAATCTTATGGCTTTGATACAAAAGGTTGACGAACCTTATGTTTACAAAAAAGGTCGTCAATTCCATTGTAGTATTCTTAGTCTTGTATGTAGATGATATTCTACTTATTGGAAAAGGACATAGGATTTCATACTAATATCAAGAAATGGCTAGCTATGCAATTTCAAATGAAAGTTCTGGGAAATGCACAATACGTTCTTAAGATCCAAATTGTACAGAACTGCAAAAACAAAACACTAGCCATGTCTCAAGCATCTTATATAGACAAAATGTTGTCTAGATATAAAATGTAGAATTCCAAAAAGGGTATGCTATTATACATCTATGGAATTCATTTGTCAAAGGAACAATGTCCTAAGACACCTCAAGAAATTGAGGATATGAGAAAAATTTCCTATGCTTCCGCTGTTGGAAGTTTGATATATGCAATGTTGTGTACTAGATCTGACATTTGCTACTTAGTAGGGATGGTCAGTAGGTATCAGTCCAATCTTGGACGTGATCACTGGACAACCGTTAAGAATGTTCTAAAATATCTTTGAAGAACAAAACACTACATTCTCGTGTATGGTACAAAAGATTTAATCCTTACTGGATACACTCATTATGATTTTCAAACTGATAAAGATGCTAGAAAGTCTATATCAGGATTAGTATTCACTCTAAATAGAAGGGTAGTAGTTTGGAGAAGCATAAAACAAACTTGTATAATTGATTCCACAATGGAGGTAGAATACGTAGCAACTTTTGAAGCAACAACAGAAGCATTATGGCTAAGAAAATTCTTGACAGATCTGGAAGTCGTTCCAAATATGCATCTATCAATCAATTTATACTGTCACAACAGTGGTGCAGTTGCAAATTCAAGAGAACCTAAAAGCCGTAAACGGGGAAAACATATCGAACGTAAGTACCATCTTATCAGGAAAATTGTACATCGTTGTGACGTTGTAGTAACCCATATTTTTTCAGAGAAACTGTGGATGCGCCCGCTTTGTAGTTAGTACAAACGAGGTGATTCTGAATCGTTCCAGTACATACATGAATGACCCGTTAGTTAACGAATGTTGATTAACTCAGTCTATAAGAATTTAGTCAATTAATCTTGAATCATTGGAGTTCATGATATATAGGTCCATTAGGTTCCCTTGCTAGCTCATATGGAATAAACTTAAAACAGTGTGATGGAATAAGTCGAATTGTTCGAATTGGGATAAGAGAGAGAAACTGACAAGTATATGTGTTATAGCCATCAAATTTCATATTAGAAATAGAGCTTTGAGTTGTTGGGCTTTAGTATTCCATGGACATGCAATTTTGCATGGAAAATCCTTATAAATAGGGCCATTGACCTCATTTGATGGGTTGGCTATTGAATTTGGGCTCTTGTACCAAATTGGATTTCTTTTTCTTATTTACATAGAAAAAAAAATTACCAAGCCCATTTCTTTTTCCATCTATTTCTTTCTCTCGGTACTGAGTCTAGAGGATAGTAGGTGAACCCTATTTTAGAATATATTGAAGGATGAAACGTAACTCTTTCACGGAAGTGGGGGCTCTCCACTCCTTAAAAGCTCACAACTTATGTTCGTCCATTCAAATCTTTCTACATTCGATGATGTGACCCAGAAAATTGATACGCTATTTAGCAAAAACACTTTTCTCTTTCTTGAAATATAACTGATTATGTTGGAGCTTGTCAAAAGTCAAACTCTTCGACACGCTCTTCCATTTGTGCGATAGAACTTGAAGAGCTACTTCCACGTTCAAAACTACCTACTTTGGTGGTTTTATGTTCTAACGAATCAACCCTCAGCGCCAATTCATTTATGGGTAGTTTGTCTATTTAGGCATTCAATGCGTCTATTTCTCTTACTTTTTCTTTAAACATCTCAAGTTGGGTCTGGAGAAATCTTACTTCGTTTGGCAATTCTTTCATATCCAAGAATTCCTCTTCAATCTCAGTCAGTCGCTCAGATTGCAACTTTGATAGTTGTTTCATTGTCGACATAATTGCATCTCGCTTAGCCAAGGAGATAACAAAGCTTTAATACCACTTGTCACAAAATGCAACTTTTCAAATACGGGACAGGCGGTTGTGCAACACTTGTTCTAAATTGATGAACAAGGCAACCTTGTGAAATTTGAAAGTTGCGGACAAATTCGTGGTACGATGTAGCCTCGCTTCATCTTTTGAGAGAAATTGGTTTTATAAAACGTGAGAGATAAAGAAAAACATCGATAACATCCTTGAAGAAAAAATTGAATATTGTCAATTGCAAAGAAAGCTTAGATTTGCAAAAATCACAATAGGGCTTAGTTGGGGATTCAACTACCATGCCTCCCCTACAATACATCTTAAACTTTTTTAGCATTGACAACCTTGCATATGAAAATTGCGAAACGACGCACCTTAGGTCGGTGACAACAAAAGGAAAGCAGTTGACTAAACTAAGTACAAAGCATAAAGATAAAGTGGTTTGAGGATATTCGAGCACGCGGCCATAGGCAAATAATGCCTTGGACAAGCATACTTGTGACACTCTACGTGCCACAATCGCAATCTTTCAAACATGGAACGGACAATTGTAGAACACTTGTTTTGCTCAGTCAATAAGTCAGTCATGTAAAATCCGAAAATCACGAACAAACTCACGATATGATATAACCTCCCTTCCCGTTCATGAAAAAATTGTTTTAAAACATGTGAGAGAGAATATCATTAAAAACATCATTAAAGAAAGCGTTGAAGACTTTCAATTGCAAATAAAAATTTGATTATAAAGAATACGATAAGATATGGTTGGGGATTCAACTATTGGGTCTCTCCTATAGTACAGTTTAGACTTTTTGAGCTTTGACAGGTTTGCAAATGAAAATGTGTGACACCTCACACCCTAGGTCTATGACGTAAAAAGGAAAGCAATAGACTAAACTAAATACAAGACATAAAGAAAAGGTGATTTGGGGGTATTTGGGCATGTGGCCATAGATAAACAACGCCTTAAACAAGCATGCTGGTGAGAACAGAAGCTTATAGTTAGCTCAGTATTAAGATTAAGTTATATTTGATATCTATCAATGAAATAGTAAGTTTTTCAAAGTTAACGGTGTTATAACTTAAAAGTGACTATTTCATGGTTCTAGTCTTTTGTAAACTCTTTACATAGGATGTCCACACTTTCATGTCTCTAGGATTTAGGATCACATCGTTTATACTAAATACAAAGCAACTGCATTCATTGTGTCCTGGAATAAGGTGCCTAACTTTATTCGTACAATCTATACTATTTAGGCTCTATACTTAAACTTGATCAACTTTTATGTCTCTACATAAAGTTCAAGTTTACTTAATAATAACTCGGGTCCTTAGTTTATTGGCTTTAAGATTATAGTATCAATAACGACTTTATTGAATAGATTATGATTACAACGAGTTTTAGGACATAAATTACAACATCTAGTTCTTACAACTTTTGATTCTAGAGTGTCAACTCTTGTCAACAACTCTTAAATGGGTAATCCATCGAGATGATCGATCATTGCAGCAATAGTGTTAGTGATATATATTAAACCACCAATTGTACCTCTGTAATTATCATAAAAATAATAAAACTACAAACAAATGCTTTTCTTTTGATTCTTGCGTTTTCACGTAAGCTTTGGTTTCGTATACATTGCTTTCAATATGGTATTAGAGCTCATTAAGCCTAAACGGATATTTGGTTCAAGATAGGTGAAACCAAAGAGGCACCATCTTGAAGGGCATGTTGAGATATGTGGAGTCCCACAATTGAAAAACCAAGGAAACTTAGACTCCTTATAAAATAGATGAGCTACTCCTCTCATTGCCAATTGGTATTGTGATGAAACCTTATACTTTGGTAATATATAATTAAATTTACCTTCAACCACTAGCTTAAGCTTTTAGGTGAATTTGGGGTTTAATATGGTATTAGAGCTGGTGGATTTAATTTGGGGTTTAATTTCTTCAAGGCAGGTTCCAAGAAGCGAATTGAGTTAGGAACTTTCATTAGGTAGAGCATTTGCTCTTCAACCTTTACCAGTCGGTCCACATGGGCCTTGCCGACTATTTTGTTATGGACATGTTTACATTTTAATTGTTAATAAGCCAACTTAGGCTATCACACCCCACCACGAGCACCTACTTGCGTGGCTCGAGATATGGCGTGAAGCCAATCGATAGCACCCATGTCAAGGATGACACCATCTGACCCTTAGCCTGAACCTTTAAACTCTAAACAACAGAGGAAACATAACACATAAATTTTACTAAAACCAATTGGGCTAAACCTTTTTCATTTAACAACCTTAGACAAGTTTTACATAGACAAAACGTAATCTTATTTATCTAGAACAAAACCTTATAAAACCTTCCCAAAAGCCTAAGTCTGATAGCACAAAAGACTAATTTATCATTAGTACAAAATAACAGGACACATACGATAACAAAATGAAATCCTTCAGTAGACAGGTAGCAGCAAGTTAGGCTTAGAGGACACGATCTCTACCTAGAAAGTGGGAAAACATTTTGAATATTATGCATTTTGAAGAGTAAACAATATGGTTGAATAAATACCTTTAAACAATAACACGCTTGAAAGACTGTTCATAACATAACTTAAACATTTTATCATAAATCCGTCATAAATCATGACTTAAGAACATGCTTGAAATCACTTTAAATAAAACATTTTCCACTCACAGATACAAGCTCAAATCCTTGGTTTATAAATTTGTATGATCTTCTCATGTCCTGAAATAATGGTAAAATAGTACAATTAATTATCTTTTGCCAAGAAAATATCAAAAGTATACTTAAAAAACTTAAAAAATTACCAAAAATAGCTCAACACGCAATATGACACTGCCTGGCACGAATGGGTGGGCGGCAGGGCCTTGGTTGGGCGCTGGCTACTGTGTGTGAATCTCACAAGAGGCTTTTCACGCGCGTTGGGCATGCCCGCGTGCTAACCTTACACACAAGCACATTGTGAACCTCACTTGGTTGCGTGCTTGGCATTTCGTGTAGCCCTCCTCGTGTGCATTCTTGGCTAGTGCATTTCTTGTGTCACAATCGCGAGCTTTCAAACACGAGAGGAGCGATTATGTTGCACTTGTTTTACGTAGACAACAAGTTAGCTGATCAAAATCCAAAAACCACGGACAAACACATGATACGATGTAGCCTCTCTTCACGTTCTTGAGAAAATGTTTTATAAAACGTGAGGAGAAAGAAATTCAATGAAAATATCGTTAAAGCAAGCATTGAAGACTGTCAATTGCAAAGAAAAACTTTGATTGCGAAGAGTGCAACAAGGCTTGGACAGGGATTCAACTACTATGTCCCATCTATAATACATTTTAGACTTTTTTAGTTCTGGTAGGCTTGCATAAGAAAAAGCCAAGTCACACCCAAGGTTTATGACATAAAAAGGAAAGCAAAAAGTAAAACTAAATACAAAACATAAAAACAATGTAAATTGGGGGTGTTTGGGCATGCGACCATAAGCAAACAGCGCCCTGGACAAGCATGCTTGTTACATTCTCCCCACTTAAACAATTGACATCCCTGTCGACTGGCGAAGCTAGAATTCCTCGATCTTCTTCTTTCACGCTCCAAGGTCTTCAGCACATTCCTAACGTGTTTCTTCCACATGGAGGTTCTTTCACTTCAGTAGGAATTCATGTATCCTCTTCATGGGTATACCCTTCCTCACTCTCTTAGGAAGGATTTCTTCCATTTCTTTATCGTCTTTCTGCTTTAGGTCACTAGATGACCATACACCATTGTTGCACTACTGGTCATCTGGATCTTGATGGTAAGGTTTCAAGTTGCTCACATGAGCTACTAGATCATTTTTTATCCATGCAGGCAACGATACCTATAGGATGCATTTCCAATTTTCTTCAGAACTTCAACATGCCTTCGTATTTTCTGGTGAGATGCTGATGTTGATGTCCTCTAAATCAAATTGCTTTGCTTTAAACTCTATGAAGAGTTGGTCTTCCGCTCAAAACTTGAGAGGATGATGCTTCTTATCATACGCTTCGAGACTTTCTCTTAGTAGCGATGTTCGTAGTCTTCTCCCACTTTTTCGTAAAGTTATGAGCTTGAGGATTTTTTCCTGCATAAGGATGATCAACAATATGAGGCAGTATAGGTTGTCTTCCACTCAAGATTTCGAAAGGCCTCGTTCTTGTGGATAGACTAGTTTGTGCATTAAAACAAAATTGAGCCACATCAACTAGGCCCAATCTTTTGTCCAGAATCAAACAAATGTCGTAGATATTCCTTAAGCATACAATTGAATCCTTCAGTTTGGCCATTCGTCTGAGGATGGCAGCTTAAGGATATATTTAGGCGTGTCCCAAGAAGGCGAATAGTTCGGTCCAGAGAGTACCAATGAATCTACCATCCCTGTCACTCACAATGCTTGATGGAACTCCCATAACTTCAAGACGTTCTTAAAGAACAAGTGTGCTATCAGCTCGACAGAACATAGTTTTGTAGTGGGGATGAAGGTGGCGTACTTCGAGAACCAATTGATTTTTGGCTTTTTGGCCCTTAATATCAAATTAATTTATTTTAATTATTCAATTTATATGTTTTGATGATAACAAATCTGATTTTTTTATTGACAATTTTATTAATTTGAATAGACCATATCGTAGAGCTTGGAAAAATGATTCTAACGCCTCTTGAATCACCCAAATCGAAGTTCAAATGAAGAAAATATTGCTAAAAGAAGCTTAACGAAAAAATACCCGAGATGGTGACGTGGCGACCAAGCATTCAATTTGAACCAATTAGAGAAAGCCACTTGGAGCAATGAAGGAGTAACAAATGTGGCTTTTTGTTATGTTTTATTGGCTTTTATAAAGAAAATGAATTTAAAAGGAAAATGATTTTAATATTATTATTTTTTCTTGTGTCTAACGGCTAGTTTTTTTAAAAGAGGGTGAAGTTGCTTTATTGATTTCTTTTTAAACAAAGTATTTTGAAAAGACATATTATTATATTATTATTTGTATTGTGTCTAACGGCTAATTAAGTTTAAATCTCAACCATTCATTTTTCTTTTACTTATATCTAATGACCCAAATGATTTTGAATTTATCTTTCCTCTCTTTTTAAATACTTCACATTTACACAAGATCATTAAAATCTTTACAATCCTCAAGCAAAAAGCCAACATTGTTATTCTCTCTAAAGCTTCCAATTTTTATTCTTTTCATCTTATTCTTGAGAGCTTCTTATTGTATTGTGAGGATTAAATTTGTGAGCTTCAAATTGTATACTCACTCTTTTAGAGAGTTTTCTTTTGTGTGATTTAAAAACTTCAACATATTGTAACGGTTGGATCCTAACCCGTGGAAAGGATCGGGTTTGCTCTTGAACCCGAAAAAGGAGCAAGAATCGGTTCGGCTCAAATCCGTGGAAAGAGTCTAAAGAAGATTTTCAATCAAAATCCCAAGAGGTGCTTGGGAAAGTGGATGTAGGTTGAGTTTAACCGAACCACTATAAAATTACGGTGTCTTCTTCTCTAACTCTTTTCTAATTATTTTTTAATTTAATTTTAGTTACATATTCTTATTGGTTGAGTTTGATTGCATATTTCCATTCATATCTTTTTATCAATCTTGTTATTTAACAAAGTTTACAAAGTTCTTTATTTAAATATTAAAAAATATCTAATTAGTTGATTTTACTTTTTATTTGTCAAAAAGTTTATTTAAACCCTATTCACCCCCCTAGGGTTGCCATACCGATCCAACATTGATTATAACCAAGATGCCTCAAAGTCGTTCACCTTTGGGATGTGTAATAAAATCCATGGATTTCGCATTTCAGGGAATTTCAATGTGTTCGACTGACTTTCCAAAGTTACTTTCTCTACTAAAGCCTGAAGCCCTGTATGCTGCAAGAATTAGTGTTGCCAATCGAGGTTGCAACGTTTCAAATGCAACTGATCAGCATACCATTCAAAATTTGAATTTTCAACATGACGAGTTTGTAACTTTAGTGCCCCTTGGAGAAGAAAATGAAATTCAGGGTATGTGTAATTCAGGTTTTGTTCCACAAGATAGTACAATTTAAATTATTCTCCATATGTTGCTTAATTATCTCAGAACGGTTTATTTAAACCAGGATGCAGTGCATGACAGCAACGGTCCGGTTTCTTTTGCAGAAATAGAGAACAACATGACAGCTAGTATGACAGCTAAAAGTGATGTATACGATACCTGCTCTCAAGGATGCTCTTTAGCCAATTCAAAGCATGAGATTTTATCAAGTATTTATCCTAAAAATCCAATCAGTGTACACAAAATTTCTATCAAGAATTTGGAAGTGTAAATGTGGCATCAGAGGACCTCAATTCTGAAGAGAACACATTAGGAAAATCATTTAAAATTATGTTGATGAACATTGCAAACGAAACTAAGAAAACTCAGCTCATGAAGGTACGGTACCAATTTATAGTCTTCTAAAATATTCATCAATCATGTTTCTTTTATGAGATTTTCTATTGATGGTATTGAAGTTTTATATCCTTGGCTTAGTATTCTTTAAAGGGGTGTTTGACAAAGGAGTGGTCCAAGAAGTTGTGAAATCTAGAAAGTTTTGAACTCTTAGGGCCTAGGACATACGAAGTCAATAAGGCATAAAATTGAAATTTCTTGTCGGGAGTCCACAAACACTTTTGGCCAAACAAAGAGCGGAAAACTCCACACTTCCCTAATCCTACTCTTCCAACTCCTTGGCTCATACAGCCTCTACGATCTCTAAATACTGATAGGCCCATGGTAGTGAAGGTGTACACCCGTAGGCACAAGAAAGGATTCAGGTGAGGAGGATGGGAAGCTGTTTTGTTTGGTCTGAATGTTGCTAGTTAAGGGAGCCATGAGTCTTTTATGCTTTCATATAAATGCTATTATGATTGTTTGGGGAGGGTATGTTTTGGCATAGCTTGTATCAGGTTTCTTAGAATAATTGGGAGAGCTAGAGAAGCTTCTGATTCCTTCCCTCCATTATTGATAAATAAAATTGAGGTTAAGGCTTATCATATACATACCCAGTCATTGAACTTCTCCATATTCCTTAAGAGGCATATCTTGCTTGGCTTATTTGGCTGGCTCTACTCATGTAGGATTTCGAAAGGCGAATCTGACATCCTGCCAAAAATGATTAATCAGTTTCTTTAACTGTTGAACTTTTAGGTTGTATACTAGCAAGCACATGAAGTTTAGGGATTCAATCTTTATATTATTTTTAAGAGTTATTCAATATCCCTACCTAGAATAGACAAATGAAGCTTGAAACTACCCATAATATTAATGTTGTTGTTTAATTATGACATTTTGTTATCGGTCTTTCTAACTTACAAATATCCATCTTCTGATATGTGTTCACATGCATATTTTATGGATGTAGATTTTATAGTATTTCTTTATTTATTTTATATGGCATTAGCTGTGTACATTTTTTTATAAAATATTAATATAAATATTAAACCACCGATTCACCAAAAAGTTTAAGCTGGTGGTTGAAAGAAAATTCAATTATAGCCTTAAGCTTAAGCTACTTTGGTGGACTAGAGAGTATAATCTTAGAAACACTCAATCTGATCAAGTTCTCTGAAGCAAGAATTAAAGTTCGGAAAAATCTTTGCGGATTCTTACCAGCAACTATAGAATTAAAGAGTGAGAACTGAGGAAATTTTTCCCTTAATTTTGGGGATTTTGAACCCTTATAAGCTCCTGTAATAATCCAATCTGATCTATTTCAAAGTGATTTTTCCAATCCTATTGATTTATGTAGAATAAATTCAGTGATTTTAGATGAAGGGCTCCAAAGTGATGGTCTCCCAGATACCTGAATTTTCTCAAACAGAATGCCCCATCCATCTCAAGAAATCCTTTCGAAGCACTTAGGAAGTTGGGTGATGAAGAAGAAAACCTTGTTCGACCGGAAAGAGTTTCAGCCCTTGAATCCTCGCCGAAAAAAATAATTTTCAGAAGGAAAAATTCAAATTTGGGTATAGCTGGGATCTCCACGTACTTAGAAGGGGAAAAGACTTCAATAGAAAAGAGAGAAAAACAGACCTCAAAAGAAGAAAAGGCAGCCAACCGACATTTTATTATCTCAAAAAACAGCTCACCTAGCCCTCCCCAACCAGATTTTTTCAAACTTAATGTATCTGCAGACATTTTAAAAGCTGACACACAGATGGTAGGCCCCGAATTTTATTAATCAGAATTCCAATGGCTTTTGGTATTCTGACGAATTGGAGGAAGAATCAGAGTCCTCTCCTCCATCAAGGAACTTCACTTGCGGGCCATCTCCTGTTTTCAGCTCTCAACCAAAATTACCAGCCTCTCCCAAGACTAAAATATCATCTGCAATGAAAGCTATTCCATTTCATGCCAGAAATTTTTCTAAGCACCTCAAGACCTATACCAAAGGGAGAACTTCTTTTCGCAACATTTGGATGAGCTTGGCTAATTCTGATTTATTAGAGGAAAGTTGTGTGAAGATACAAATTCCAAATTCAGTTGGCAAAAGGTCAGTACTGCCTTCCTCCTTAAGTAATAAATTTTCTCAATCCTCCTCCAAACTTTCTGGTTCATTCTTTAATTTTGTGCAAGATACTTCTTGTCTCAAAAAAGTTGAGAGCCTAGAAGATGAATTCATGGAAGTTTAATCAGTCACCAGTGTAAGTAGTGCAGAATTTGAACCAGTTGAGGAAGAAATAATTCAATCAGAGACAGAGAAACAAGAGGACAGTGACTCTCTCGGTCCAGATTTTATTAAATTGTTTTCCTCCCATAAAAAGAAATTTTGTGCAGGTCAGCAAGTATCCTTCCCCCTCAAGAGTTGGTTCCTTTCTTGGCAGCATGTGAAATTGAATTGATATAAGGCAGAGGTTGCAAAGATGAAGATTATATCATGGAACACTAGAGGATTCATGGGCCATTCGAAACAATTGGCTATTAAAAATCTTTTGAAGAAAGCTAATCCAGATAGAGCATTGATTCCGGGGACCAAAAGAGAAGAGATTGCCAGTTGTATTATAAAGGCACTATGGAGTTCAAAAGGAATTGGCTGGGTCTTTGTTTGAAGCTAGTGGCAGATTAAGAGTTTTGCTGATTATGTGGATAAATATAAGTTGTCGATTATTGAAGTTCGGTCAAGAGAAGGAAGGTCATTACAGTGTGGCTTATAAGTTGTTTCAACATTAATTTATAAGTTGTTTGGAAAGGTTCTCGTAGAAAGATTAAAGAAAGCCAGGCCAGGTATTACTTTGTAAGACCTCCTATTATCTATACCTATAAAAGGAAGGGTAGAAAGGGAAATTCCTTAGCAACCAATGATGAGAGAATAATGGGAGAGGATCGTGCAGGTGGGCCCACTAGGAGGGATGAGAGAGAGAGGTATAAACATGTAATGTTGGGGTAGGGGAGGCTAGGTCTTTTTTGGTTATTTCAAGGAGAGTAAAGGCTGCTGTAGCCTGAGGGTATCCAGCCCTGTATAAAGGAGCTGGGTAAGTTTTCTATGTTGTTCTTCCTTTATTTTTCATATCTACTATTGTTGAATGTGTTTTGGCTTTTACATAAATAAAGAATTACAGAGTGCTGCCTCTGTTTAGCCATTTGGTTAGGATATTTTGTGTTTTATTGTTAGAATCCTAAGATATTTCTCCATTACAATGTGGCTTTCTGGAAGAGTGCCAAATCTTGGATCCTATTTTAATAGCAAAAGAAACTTTGGAGGTATATATTATCCGAAAAAAGAAAAGATGGATCATTAAATTAGACCTTGAAAAGGCCTTTAACAGAGTGGATTGGAAATTTTAGAAAATGTAATGCAAAAGAAGATCTTCGACGTAGGATATTGTGTTATATTGGCCAGCCTTTACAGCATCCCCACTTTGAAGTCTTTGATGATCAGGACTTTCGGATCAGCCCTCTGCTTCAAACAGTTTTTGCTCAACCAATCAAGGCTTATTCTTCTTTGTTCTCAGCATGCTGCCTTTGATTATGATTTTGCTTTGGAAAGATTCTTTTTATCATTTTGTTTGTCTTTGTTTTTGTGGCTTTTTGTTTTGATCTTGTGTTGTCGCTTTTTGGATGTTTTGAGGGCACTAAGGGGGTGTCAACCTAGTTTGTGATGCCCGGATGCGCCTGTTGATCTTCCCTCTCCCCTTTTGCTCTTTGTATAATCCTCATGTACATTGAGCTTTGTCTCTTTCTTTATATTAATAATAGTGAGACTCGTATCCTTTTTTAAAAAAAGAAAGAAAATTCAATTATATATCACCAACACTCTCCTCACTTGTGGGCTTGAAATATTTGAAAGGCCCAACAACTGGAAATGGATTTTAATTGGGGAGGAAACGAAAATACGAGGCTTGAACACGAGACCTTCTTGGACCACCTGCTCGGATACCATATTGAAAGGGAGACAAACAAACACACAACTTTACGTGGAAACCTGTGTACCAGGAGAAAAACCACTATATTTTTCTTCTTATTATTTTCTGATGAAAAATACAATAGGTACAAGGGAGAATAAATAGAATATACAGAGGAATAAAAAAGGAAAATATTTAGGAATTAAGAAAAATATTCCCATAAACTTTTCATAAATATTCTAAGATTCTAACAATAAAAAGTTCTTTTTATTCCAAATTGTGACTGCTCTAATGTGCAGTTGTTTTCTGATTTAGATGATTGAGGAACTTGGTGGTTCTCTCACTGCTGATGGGAGTACAAGCGATGATTAAGGAAAAGTGCGGAAAACTCTAAACTTTTGTATTGCTCTCTTGCAACCTTAGACGAACACTCTTCTATGTGTCCTTTTGGCCTTTGAATAACCGATAATCATCTCATTTGCACCAAAGTTAGCGATTCCATGCAGACAAGGCCTTTGCCGTTATTCTTCCATTGCCTCGTAGTTGTGCTTAGGCTGGAAATTGTTGTGAACCTTCTAGATCTAAAAGGGCATAGTTTCTTATTCTACTGCCTATTTACTTTTAGTTAAACATCAAAATCAATTCTTATGTTTGAGTTGGATTGTATCATGCTCTTCCTTTTCAGTTGTTTCTATCGTGATGGTGGGTAGTGGTTGTTAAGACAACCATTAGGCTAATTTGGGTTTCAGGCTTACTTTTCCCATTTTACGTGTAAAATGGCTCAAGCTCACTAATGAAAGATATTTGTTGGCTAGCTAGTGTTTTTATCCTCGATTTCCTTCTTCCCCTAATACATTATGTTATGGAATTTGTTAGATACCTAGATTAGTATAGGGTTGGGGTATAAGGGTAATTAGATATTTAGGAAGTTACTAGTAGTTATTGTGTAAGTGTGGTTACTAGTAGTTATTATGTAAGTGTGGTAACTAGGGTGGTTACATGTTATTATAAATGGAGGGAGGGTAAGTGGGGAGAATTCTGGGGAGTGATATAAGGTTTGGGTGAGAGTACTCAAGAGGGAGGGTTCCAAGTGCTTTATACTTGGTTTTATCTTGTATTTTCTTATAGTTACATTATAATAAATTCAGATCTTGTTCTTGTTAGGAAGTATATGTCTCCAATATTATTTAAGTACAGTAGGAGAATTAAAAAGGGTAATATTGACCCACACAAGAATATATGAGAGATTATAGGAGGAGAGAATATCGGAGGAGATCTTTCCCATTAGTTTGTTAGTAAAGCAAAATAAAATGGAGGAAAGAGGAGGGAGAAAGGGGACAAAATATTCCAAAGAAGTAGAGGCTGCCGTCTTTCGTGCTCGGAGAAGTAGAGGGTCCAAGTCAAGTTCTTTTTATTGTTTGTTTTGGTCATTTTCATGGTTGCGGTTTGTTCTTAGTTTTTCTTGTTCTTTGTTGTGATCCTCACTGGAGTGTGCCTTTAGGAAGTAGATGTGAGTGATTTTTTATTCTCTATACTGTAATTCATTGAGGTAATTCAATAAAGTAAGATATACTTGCCGTATATTTACAGTATCTTAACAAATTGGTATCATAGCGTTTTTACTTGGGAGAATGATAGAGCAGCACAAAAACGGATCAAAGAGAAGTTGGAGACCTCCGATAAGGAAATCTCGGGTATACAAGTGGAGTTACACAAGTTGCTGGCAATTGAAGAAAACTTGTTATGCTTGCCAAAAAGCATCGAAAGACTGGTCATCTAGTTGGAAAAACAAGAACGGTTGCTAAATGCATCGAAGGAATAGCAGAAGGATAATTTGACGATCTCCGAAAGAATGGAAGGATCGTCGAGCAAAGGACCAACGATTGAGAGTATAATCGAAGGTGGAGGTAAGACATTGAAGGAAATCAAGGTAGAAGGTAAAACAAACAAGTTTGAAAGGGATGAAAACTCGAACGATCATAGCAAATTCAAGAAGGTTGAAATGCCTGTGTTCAGTGGCACTGATCTGGATTGTGTTTATTTAGAACGGATTGGAATCTTCAGGTCCATAAATTGATGGATTTCAAGAAGGATCTGAATCCATAGAAGAATCGAGGAAAACGTGATTGCAACGGTTATACAACGAAGGTGAAGAGGATGGCAAAGAGTGACCAAGAAGAAACTATAGAGGAAGGTCGACGAGGATTACCTGTGAGGCTCGAAATGAAGACTCGAGTGAAGAAAAATTTGTTGCTAAAAGAAACACAAAATGGCTGGTTGCAATGGAGAAAGAAGAAGCCGATAGTTATCAGTCTACAGAGGCTCGAGAAGGTGGTCTGGAATAGGGGTGAATCACGTGACGAGGAAGAAGTTGTTGCACACATGATGGTGCCAATGGCGGGTAGAAATTGGTAGGACAGAGGATTAGGACAAAAGGAACAATCTTGGGTTTTACTATTTCAAGTGGGCTTCAACTTACTCTAAATGAGCTTCAACTTATTCTAAATAAAACATTGGGGGCACATCATTTTGTAGATGAAGTGGGTGGAGAGTTCCAAAAATAGGAGGGAAGAAAAACTTGTATGTAGGTGGGTCCTAGGAATGAAACCGGCGACAGTATGATTTTGGTCTTGACGCAACACTTTGATTATGGCCTAGCCCACTAGAGATGAAGAGTTTGAAAATTAAACACTTGTTGGTGATATGCAAAGGGTTAACTAAGACAATGTGTTTTGGAAAAGGAAAATTCAAGTACATTGGCTGCTTTGTGGGCTGAAGTCAATGGACCTTATTGGAATCGAGAGTTTTTCAAAGCCGAAGGGGAGGATTTCTTTTTCAACATTGAAGAGCAGAATGCTGGGGATTGTTTGCAATTAAAAAGAGAAAAAAAGAGAAAGGGGCCTTGATCATGTTTGCAGCACACCTTGAGGACAAGGTGTTTTGAAGCATCGGGTAATGTTAGATACCTAGATTAGTATAAGGTTAGGGGTATAAGGGTAATTAGATATTTAGAAAGTTACTAGTAGTTATTATGTAAGTGTGGTTACATCTTATTATAAATGGAGGGAGGGTAAGTGAGGGGAGAATTCTGGGAGTGATCTAGGGCTTGGGTGAGAGTACTCAAGAGGGAGGTTCCAAGTGCCTTATACTTGGTTTTATCTTGTATTTTCTTATAGTTCATTATAATAAATTAAGATCTTGTTCTTGTTAGGAAGTATCCTAACAGAATTCCTCTAGAAGATCTTGTTCTTCTCCCCGGACATCTATGGTTGATATTTTTTACCTTTCAATATATCAAAGCCAAGGATTCTTTTGCATTTCTCTATGCTTTTTCTTTACCCAATTATGCTTTTTTCAGTTATATTTGGGAGTAGTATTTCATTTCTTTCATGTGAAATGTTGAACTTCAGTAGTGTGGAGAGTGGAACGTAATATCTTACCTTTTATATTAGTAAACTTGATTTTAAGCAATGTTTTTTGAAGATTTTATGTTGTAGATTGTTTTTTGTTCTTCAAGCTACTGTTCTTAACTTTATTTTCTCCTGTTATTGTTCTCAATGATTATCGAGCATATGCATTACCATGTGGCTTCAAGCGTGTCAGTGTGCTCTTGCTCATAATTTTTACTATATCTTGTTACTAAAATTGCAAGTTAATTGCAAATTACTCAGAGCTTGGATTGTCTCCTCCAGTTGGTTAAAGGAAAGCTACCGGGAAGGCAGATTTGTTGGTAAGTTCGAATGGCTTGCTAGTATCAAAGCGTAATGTATTTTCTTCCACTTATGTTTTTCATCCTACCTAATTTTTGTGATTGATTAATTCCTTATTGATCTGCAGACGAGTTGCCTTACATACTAAATGATGATGACTACATATCGAAGTATCGAGCCAGCCTAAAAGCTGCAGTTCTCAAGGCAAAAGCATGTTTTTGAGCTTTATTTGAAGGGTATGATGTTTGCATATCAGCTCAGCTCACCACCACACACCTAAAACTCTATCCCTGATAGTCAAGTCAGCCGGTGGAAATGTAAGTTCTCTGTTATTGTACAAATCTCGAGTACTAGGTTTGGTTCTCTATATTACACATACAACCACTATAATATGGCTATCCTCCATCTAATGAAGACGTGAAGTTCTCAACAAACAAGCACGTATACGAATTCTAGACATGGGTCAATAAATTATAGACATGGTGACGTGTCATTTTTTTCTAAAAATATAGGATAGTGCTAGAACACAGTTTTAATATATATAATTTAAAAGTATGTATCATATTTATATAGAAATTCAAAGTCAATAAGTTTATGTATTTATATGCTTAAAAATAAGCTCATCCTTCACTCAAAACTTATTCAAAGCCAAGAGTTTAATATGTGTGTGTAACCAATCTTGACCTTTATTGCATTGGAATACTTGTTGTCTAACACATCTATTGTACTAACTAGTGTTCAACACGTGTTCTCCGAGTGTTCCATACATATTGTTTATTGATACACTAGCCAAACTTGAGTGTATGTGCTTCTTAAGTCTTTAATATTTATGTTTGTTTTGATCCTAGGAATTGAGCATGTAATGTAAAAAGTCTATGCACAAGGGGTCATATGGCCATCTCCGTGTTTCTTTAATTATCAAATTTGTTCAAGTTTTTAATTGTCTCTAGATCGAAATCTGGAGTTATTTTTTTGTGATTTGGTGTACAAATACATACATCCATGTTTCTAATTATGATTAGATTGTTTTCTGGTCGCAACATTTTATTGTTTAGCTTGTCTTTGATCTTGAACTTACTATTATGTTGATTTAAATTCCATTTTAGCCTTAGAACTTTCAAAACATCCATTTTAGTCATCGAGCTTCCAAAACGTAGCCAACTAACGGTTTTAGTATTTTGTAAATTATTTTATCAATTAATATTCATTTATTCAATACTCATCGGTCATTTCTGCTATATGTGATTGGAATATATCTCATAGGAAGCATTTTGAAAGTTGAAAAAAGATGGAAAATTTTAGGGACTAGAACAAGAATTTGTTTAATATTTTTTATAGGGTGAATTCTTGCAATTTCCTTGTAGTATATACATAATTTTTCTCTCATTTGGCAAATTCATTATGCTTGAAAATTTAGGTGATTCATGAGCTAGATAAAGTAAACAATGTATGAAAGACGATCTTTGTGGCTTGTGAGGAAGACGTGGAGGAAGCCTTGGTGGCCGTAGAAAAAGGGATATGGACTTTCAACGTTGAATGGCTAATGGCATGTATAATGAGACAAGAAGTAGACTTGGAGGCCCTTCAATTTGCTGAGTCCCTATGAGAAACAAGGTCACCCTAACTTTCAGTTTTGAACAAGCAGCAGCCAGCCATTTCGTCCTTGTGTAAATCCACTCTTTTCTCAACTCACTCTAATTTGGTACATAAACAAACTCTGATCGCTCCATCTCTATATTCATCAGTACATAAAAGACGATAAGTTTATTCATGGAGAAAGTTGGATGTAAGTATTTTTAGGAATGGTCCTTCATTTAGTAACTTTGGGAATTGTAAAAATGAGGTAATGAAGTTCTATCAAGTTGAATGTTCTTGTTTATGTTAGATGAGACTGATTCTTGGATACCAGAATTAACTTGAAGTACGTGTTTGAGTTCCATTGGAGTGATTAGAGAAAAAATGTTCCTTTAAAAAGGGTAATTTTTTATGTAGACTTTCTTTTTATTAAAATTCCTTAAAATACAATTTGAGAGTATTTCAATAGCTTTCAAAGAGTTGTCAAACACTTGTAGTTTTTCTAAAATAACATATTTTCAAATATTAAAGTTTTTGACGATAATTTACATGGAATTACACGATCAGTTACCACTATCAATAGAATCACTTACAAATATTAACACGATCGTGTACCGATAACAAGACGATTGTTTACACTATTCAATACGATCACCAATATCATATGATCGTGTACCCATGTCAACACGATAATTTATTTTAATCAATATTATCATTTACCGTTGTTAAATGGTCGTTTATCACGGTTAATAGGATCGTTTAATGTATATTATTTCATCGCACGATCGTTTACTTATTCTTGCATTGTGTTTAGTATTATCATTTTGTACATTTTATTATTTATTCAGTAATAAATGTATATCTATGTCTATCTATTTCTTTCTATCACAATTAAATACTTAATTTTATTATTATTTTTTTTACAGATTATAATGTCTTTTCCTATTGTTGTTTTTTATGGAGGTCAATGGAATGGATGTAATATTTATGAGAATTACTTAGTTGCTGAAATTTTGGTAGATGTCCGAGTGAGCTTTAATTCTCTAGTTGATTTAATATGTGAACAGATTCAATTGGATGGATAAGTAGAATTATCTGTTTTACTTGATTTTGGTAAAAGCAAGGTCCAACTGTGGTGCCAGTAAAAAAAGACAATGATGTGGCTTGGTATTTATCTTTTGCTAAAGATGCAACTAATATACATCCATTAGTTGCCCATGTAACTGTTGATTTTTTAGAAGGTCTTCTTCTTCTAGTAGTGTACGATAGAATGTTGATATGTCATTGAATGTAGGTTCTTCTTCTTATGTTTCAAATGATGAAATTATAAGAGACATCTCATATCATGGTGATTTGAAGGAAAATAGTTTATTTGAAAGTAAAGAGATGCTTTCAAAGTGTTTTGGCATAATAGAAGTGAATAACAACTTTCAATTTAGAACTACAATATCAAATTTGAGGTCTCTTGAATTTAGATGCCTACTAGAAGAGTGCAAATGGTTTATTAGGACATCTCGTTATAAGAAGAGCGAGTTGTGGATGCTATGAAAATACATTTATGAACATGACTGTTCATTGAATACTAGTTGTCACATGCAAGCTTCTTCAACAGTAATTGACAGTTGCTTGATAGATGAGTTCAGGTTCATGTCTACTGATCGTTTCATTCCAAAAGCAATTGTGCATAAGGCATGTACAAATCTTGGAGTTAATATAAGTTAGCAGAAAGCTTGGAGGGCGAAAGAACACATAGTAAAGATATTAAAAGGTGACACGGTTAAATCATACATGTTGATTCCAAGGTTCTTTGATAAATTGGTTGAATCTATCTCAGGTATAATGAGTTTATATATGAATATCAAATTGTGTAGACAGTTAAAAGATCTTAGAGAACCACCTGTAGCTACCATTAGTTCAATTAGAGATGTATTGCAAAAGTGGTTTGATGAAAGAAGTAAAGCTACTTTTACAATGAAGAGTTGTTTGACTTCTTGGGCTGAGAACGTTGCATTTAGAATAACATGAAAAGTCAAGAATTTTATTGGTAAGGTTTTTTTTTTTTTTTAATGTTTGTATCTCAGGTAGATATAAATAGACTGCTATTTTTGCCGATAGAAATATAACAATTTATGTGTGCTTGTTTCAGATAGATAGAGATAGATAACTATCATCAATGTCTATTTGTCTCTATTTGTGCATGCTTTTTTTTTAATTTTCTATATTTGTTTTATGTATTAGGTTGATCCAATTTACTATGACAAAAAATGTGATTTATTTATATTGGTTCTAATTTGAAATATTCAAATTTACTTTGGAAATTAGTATAATTAGTATAATATATAGTGATATTATAATATAAAGTTTATATGTTAATGAAATTTATATATAATTTTAGATAAAGTTCAAAATTAATTTATGAGATAAAATATTTGAATGAGTTCAAATATTAATTTAATGTGGATTTGTTTCATATTAAAATTATTAATTATGAATATGATTCAAATTTAACTTAAGTTAAATATAAAATATTTAATTTAGTTATTAATTAATTGAAGAATTAATTAATAGTTTAGTTTAATATTATTTAATTAAATTTGATTTAATTAAATTAATATAAAACTATAAGGTATTGGAGAGATATTCATTCAATAAGATTTAAATGAAATATTAATTAAATATGATTTAATTAATTATTAACTAATTGATTAATGGTTAATTAGTTAGTTGATTTGAAACTTCTATTAATTTAATAATTTTTAAGTTAATAGAATCCTATGATTTTCTCCTACCCCGTCTCCTACTCAATGAAAGAAAGAGAGTTATAAATATGTAGAAGAAAAACATCTTTTCTTAACCAAAATAAAATCGATGATTTTCTTTTCTGCAAAATAGATTGTAACGACCTAATTTTTCGAATTAAGCTGAAGTTATTACTTTAAGACTAGATTCGTCCTTTAACCATAAGACTTTATAATTTAAAAAATATATTTTTAACAACATTAAAGAGTTTTTATTCGGGCTCTATTTCAAATAAAATTTTGAAAGTGTAAAAGTATCGATAATAAAGAAAGTTCAAGAACATAAAAGTCGTTCAATCATGAAACCCAAAACAGTGTCAATTACTAAAGAAAACCAAAATAAAAAAATATAAAGTAGAAGCAATTTGAAGGACATTTCCTTATGGCAGTTTCGTGGAAAAAGATTAAACATAAAAGGGTGAGTATAAACATACCCACTAAGAGACTCACTACTGATCCTGTTAGAAGAAAAATAAAATTGTTAACTTCCTATTGGAGGTGCCCTGCACTTTAAAAGTCTTGTGATCATGTAGGAATACACATAATCAGTCCAATGCCCTAAAGGACACAAATATTAGTCTAGTGCTCTGCAGAAAGCACATGTCAGTCTAGTGCTCTCGAAGAATGCACATGTCAGTCTATTGCTCTCGAAGAATGCACATGTCATTCTAGTGCTCTCGAAGAATACACAACAGGTGGTGATCCCGTAGGACACCTTCAAGGCACACTACCCAATCGACAAAGCTAACAATTTTCCCTTAGTCTGTTATAAACATTTAATCAATCCATTCCTAGTATAGTCAAACTACTCCATCATATCATCAATCCAACTTAACACACTTACGTTCAATCTATTCAATCTATCACAAAATCAGTTGATACTATAACAACACACCAGACAGTCAAGATATATATATATACATAACACCTTTCTCAGTTTACAAATACATTATCCATCGTATCTACTTCTATACCAGTCTGGCATAATATACATTTGTCATCATATCTACTTCTACATATATTGGTAAACCATACTAAGTCCAGAGATCCAAACAGTCAACACATTTCAAAACTTTCAAAGAGTCCAGTAATAGAAACCCCTTACTTTAATGTTACTCAAATTTCTCGAACGAAGGAAACCTAATAATAAGAATATGGAACTCAATTACTTTCACAATACTTTCTTTCATTTAATTTCCTCAATGTAAATTCTAGCTTACCAAAGTATTGGCGAATCGAACTCCAACAAATCTACAATTTAGTTGTGAATCCAAAGAACTCAAATGCTACCTTCAAGAATCAATTAACAATTGAACTAATTATCCAAACTACAACCCAAGGATAATTACAATGTAAAACCACCACACTCACCAATACAACTTACCACAAAAATCCCAAAAATTAGAGTAAAATAGGGGCAACAACTTCGAATAACTAGAATCGACGCGTGTAATAGATCAGATCTAATCAACAAACGAAAACAAACTTCAGCTTACAACCCATGGCTGGAAGGTGAAGAGCCGCGCGATGGCACTTCAACAGACGCGACGGGCTCAGGTCTGGTCGACGGCTTTCAACTAAGTAACAACGCCGGTGAGATGATAGGTCAATCGGTGACGTTACTCATCACCTGGAGCAGAATGTGGTGGCGCGAACGTCGAAGGAGCTACGCGCGAATGAATGCTTGGCTGGAAAACATAGGTGAGACGCGATGCCGAGAGTTCGAACTCACGACGAACGGTGCTTCAGCTTCAACGGAGACGAAGCGATCAATGACGGCGTGGCCGGTTGACGTCCAAGAGTAATATAAAATGGCTAAGGGAGGCAAGCGGCAGTGGGCACGGGGAAGAGGAAGAGTGAAGGAGAAAGAGATGGGGTTGCACGTGAATCAATAAAGAATTGATATTTTAAATTAATAATAACATTAATTCTATTATTATTATATATTATTATTATTTAACCTTTAGTATTAGTATATTTTTTCATAAAAGCCCCTTCACTTCCTGCTAAATCCACACCACAACCAAATTCCTTAAAATCTTAATAAAATTTAAAAAATTTAGCTTGAGAGAAATACCTTGATATTGGGGTGTTACATAGTTTCTCTCTAAATTTTTTTTCATTCCAATTGTTTTCCACAAACCAATCTCATCTTCGAAGATAGGAAGGTCTCCAACGGGTGGTGTCCCCAATTCGGTGGATTATAGATTCAGAGACGTCAACAAGAGTAAGTTCTATGTATCTTTTAATTTAAAAGCATATTTAGTTCTTTATTTAGAACTTTGATTCTAAATATTGTCAATGTACTTGTATTTTGGAATTTTCAAATTAAAATTGATGAATGGTTTTGTAAAGTCTTTCACTGCCAAGAGCTTTTATCCCTTTAGGGCACACATACCAATTAAACTAATGCAAGACCTTTGACAGTAGTTAATGGTAGCATCTCACAAAGTGGAAGTGGTTGGCTTACCAACGGAAGATTTTCAATCATTTCTAGCAGTCCCTTTTCTGTTTGAGTATGACCTTCCATATTTTCTGCTATATTACTTATAGCTAATATCAAATGTGCATCTCTGCCATATATGCTAATATCACTGCCTGACTGCTCTTGATGTTGAGGAGTTGTTCATTTTTGTTCCCTACACAGAAAAGAAAAAAAATTATTGTTGTTTATTTATAATCTAAGCAATTTTAAACAATATAAAGCAGTAACTAATGAATTAAACACTAACAGTTGAGTTTCTACAGTAGATTCTTGAAGATGTGGCTCTTGAACAGATGAATTCTCATGGATGATCACATGTTTGTTATTTTGATGGTCATCATTCTTGTCCAGATTGTGATGACTAGAATCATCACGAAGATCATCATACATGTTGTTAATATCATCAAACAATTGATTCTGATTCTAGTATAGAAAGAAAAAAGGATAATAAAAAAAAATAGTTACAAAATGATCGTGTATCCTTAAGCAAACAATCGTGTAGAATATCTACGGTTGTTTTACCAGGGGTGATCGATATTTCAGATGGGATATGCGATCGTTCATATGTGATATGCGATCGTGTAAAGATATATAAAACCTTTGTTCTGTCAGAAGTCGTGCTAAGAAGAGTTGAAAACTTGTAATAAGATCCATCAAAACTGAAAGATTTTACATCAACATGTTCTGACACAGTAATGCAGTATCAATGAGCATCAAATTACGTGAGATGCGTATTAGAAAATATCTAACTGCTCAGTTAATTTTTTATGGACATCAAATCACCTTTTTTCAAGCTTAAGGAAGGAAATGTCGGCACTATATATGTCAGAGTTGTGCATTGCAATGGAAGTGCCAACACGAGGTGATACATGTGTGTCTTTCTGGGATGTAAATGCCACTCCCCGACTAGGACCAGCATAGTCTTAGGGAGAAAGCATGCTAGGAATTGGAGTTGTGTCCTCAATTTCTTCAAGGACTTGAGAATTTCTTCTTACACTAGAATGTCTCTTGTTCAGAGAGTTTATAGGATTTCTCAAGGCCATTTTTGCATACTTAACAGCTCTTGACAACGGTAGAGAGTCTAAATCTACACTTTCAGGGGCTTCCAACTCCACCACTCGCTGAGCCAAAGATAGAGATGAATCATTAATGATCCAGTAAGCAACATGAAACCTTGTAATTTTGGGGTCAACGGTAGTCCCTCCCATTACTAGCTCAACACTCAAACGGAGTCTCCTGTATAAAATATAAAATAATACAGACACAAATAGTGAATGAAATCTTGTGACGTAACAAACATAAATTTTATGTATACTGCAATTTGACTAAATATTGAACAAGAAAGCCCAAGGGAATACACAAAAATCAACGTTTTTAGGGGTCAATTTGAAAAATGGCAAAACTACTTTTTCTTTTCAATTTTAGCAAACAACATTTTTTGCACGTGCATGGTATTTATAAAATACCAAAATATTCACCTTCTCCAACTATAATTATTTTGTCTTTACGTTATAATTAATTTATGTTATGTATTTATCAACTTTTAATTAATTTTTACTTGAAATAGATACATCAACTCATATCATAACTTTTCTCTTAAAATCTCGGGACTCAACTAATTGATTCAACATTTTAATAACATTATTCAATCTTACTAATTTCAAAATAACCTAATTGAATTTGAATTTCAAAATAACCAAATTGAATTTCAAAATTACAAAATTATTATTTTTTAGAATTTGAGAATCTCAACGATAGATTTTATATCAAAATAACCTTCTCTCAAAATAATTTTAATGACTTGAATATCAAGATAATTAAATTATTATTTTAAAATTGGAAGAAAAGCATAAAAAGCGCACACGCCCACTCAGGTACACACGCACACGCGTGTATACGCACACACACCCACACACACACGCACAAACGCGCACACGTGAACACTCACTCCCACGCACACGTAGACACACACACCCATGCACACGTGGACACGCGCATACGCACACACGTACGCACTCGCGCACACGCACGCACACACGCACATATGCACAAAGATGTATAAATGAATTAAAATTAAAAAAGGTACTACAATAATTGTGTTCAGAAAGAGTTTTAAACCATGTTCATTTGACTTAATAACATTGATTAAATTATAATTTCTATCAATATTGGCTTAAAAATGTCATTCGTGTAATTATTTCAATATAATGCGGTCTTATCCAATTTTACCAACAAAAAACAAATCGAATATGGATCAGTAGATCTACACTCTTTGTCATAAGAGACATAACAACATATGCACACCTACGTAAACGCGCACACGTACACACGCACATATGCATAAAGATGTATAAATGAGTTAAAATTAAAAAATAACTACAATAATTGTGTTTAGAAAGAGTTTTAAACCATGTTCATTTGACTTAATAACATTGATTAAATTATAATTTCTATCAATATTGGCTTAAAAGTGTCATTCGTGTAATTATTTCAATATAATGCGGTCTTATCCAATTTTACCAACAAACAAATCGAATATGGATCAGTAGATCTACACTCTTTGTCATAAGAGATAACAACGTTTTTAGGGGTCATTTTGAAAAATGACAAAACTACTTTTTCCTTTGAATTTTAGCAACTAGCATTTTTTGCACGTGCATGGTATTTTATAAAATACCAAAATATCAACATTCTTCAACTGTAATTATTTCGTTTCTACATTGTAATTAATTTATGTTATGCATTTATCAGCTTTTAATTATCTTTTACTTGAAATAGATACATCAACTCATATCATAATATTTTTCTTAATATCTCGAGACTCAACTAATTAATTCAACATATTAATAACTTTATTCAATCATACTAATTTCAAACGCACACACGCACAAACGCGCACAAATGCACACAAACACACCTATCCACACACGCACAAGCACACACACATGCACAAACGCACACACGTAAACACATACGCACACGCACACAAACATGCACACCCACACACCCAAGCACACATGCAATAGCCCGCACACACACGCACGCACAAACACATACAAACATGCACACACCCACACACACATGCACACAGACACTCGCACGAACGCATGCACATACACATACGCACACCTACCTACACGCGCACACGTACACACGCACATATGCATAAAGATGTATAAATGAGTTAAAATTTAAAAACAACTACATTAATTGTGTTTAGAAGGACTTTTAAACTATGTTCATTTGACTTAATAACATTAATTAAAACTATAATTTCTATCAATATTGGCTTAAAAGTGTCATTCGTGTAATTATTTCAATATAATGCGATTTTATCCAATTCTATTAGCAACAAACAGGTCGAATATGAACCAGTAGATATACACTCTGTCATAAGAGATATAGCAACCTTTTTATGGGTCATTTTGAAAAATGGCAAAACTATTTTTTTTTTAATTTTAGCAAATAACATTTTTTGCACGTGCATAATATTTTATAAAATACCAAAATATCCACATTCTCCAACTAAAATTATTTTGTTTCTATGTTGTAATTAATTTATATTATGCATTTATCAGCTTTTAATTATTTTTTACCTGAAAAAGATACATAAACTCATATCGTACTTTTTTCTTAATATCTCGGGACTCAACTAATGGATTCAAGACTTTAACTTTATTTAATCTTACTAATTTCAAAATAACCTAATTGAATTTGAATTTCAAAATAACCAAATTGAATTTCAAAATAACAAAATTATTATTTTTCAGAATTTGATAATCTCAGCAATAGATTTTGTATCAAAATAACTTTAATTGAATTTCAAAATTAAAAAATATCAACTTATTCACTATCTTTATCTCACAATAATATTAATGGCTTGAATATCAAGATAATTAAATTATTGTTTTAAAATTGGGAGAAACTCAACATTAAAAAATATCAACTTATTCACACACAATCACACGCGCACACACACATACACTTGCACGCGCGTGCACCCATACACGCACACACACACGCGTGCACACAAGCACACACACACGAACGTACGCACACACACACAAACGCACACATGCACACACACACACCAAACAACACGCACACAAATGCACACGCAAACACGCACACACCTACTCACGTACACATGTATGTGCGCATACACACACCCAAGCACACGTGGACATGCGCACACACACACGCACACTGATGGTTCAATTTCATCAATAGTTCCTATTTTTGCTGACAGTTTATTTTTTGCCATCGATAGAGGATCTTCCGACAGACCTATGTGACGGTGTGTGTTGACAGCTTAATTTCGTTGGCAAAAGAAAAGTCGATTAGTTTTTGAAGATTTACTGACGATATTTGTCATCGACAAAGGGTAAATTTCTTGTAGTGCATGTACATCAAACATATCAAATTTGTTAAGTGTACCAATGAAGTATAACAAGTTTATTAGTGGTGTATCAAGTGTATCAAACTTATAAGTGAAGTCTTTAAGTGTATCAAACTAATCAAGTGTATCAAGGCCTCAGGGGTATCAAGTGTATCAAGAAGAATCAAGTGTAACGAGAAGTATTATGTGGAACGAGAAGTATTATGTGATATTATGTGTATGAAGATGTTTCAGGTGTGTATCAAAAAGTATCGAGTGTATCAATGAGTACCGAGTGCATGAATTGTATCTATCAAATGTATCAGTAAGTAAATATCAAGTGTATCAAGGGTATTAGGTGTATCAGACGTGTATAAGGTGTATCAAATGTACATCAATAACGAGGGCATTTGTGACATTTTACCTCTTGATGTGTGAGCTGGTCTTTGTTTTTGTCACTTTCTCAAATAATAAAGTATGTGTTCTATGGACTTAATTATTATAACTTATTTTGCCATTTTCGCAAGTGTCCCTTAATTGTAATACATGTATATGTGACATAATCTAATCAAACTAACTCATAAATGGACTTAATCGATCTCATGGACCACAAATTCTTCAATTACTTGCAAATTTGGTGAGTTCCTTCAAACGGTGGGCGAAGAGCTTAATTTTAAGAGAGAGGAAAAGTCATGAAGAGTATTTGCTAGAGAGGGGGAACGTCGCCAGAGAGCATTTGCGAGAGAGAAAGACAGCGACGATGTGGGATGAAGTAAGGTTTTTTTCGGTCGTTGTTCACAAGTGGGATGAAAGCTTCGAATTATTTGTTTTAAATCATGAACATACATTGACTAAAAAACTTAAATTGATGAGTGAATGTAATAAATTTAATATTAATTATATGATCAATACTTTACACATGTATATTGGTATATCAGTCAATAACAGTAGTAAGACAAATTATAAAATATAAGGGATAAAAGTCCTACACATGCATGTATGGTATACTATCTTGATAGCAAAAAGGAGATCAATATTCAGTAAAAATACATAACAGAAACTGGAGAGGAAAAAAGCTAAAATAGAATATGCGGGGGAAGGCTAGCTAGGAAATGCATACATAGCAGAAAATATGGTTTGAAGGAGGGTGAGAAGAATGAGGAAAGTTGCAGCTAGCAATGATAACTTTCGCCTTGTTCCAATAACCTTATTTTGCCTTGCTCCTCTGTCTCTTGCAATTTACACATAAAGCTTTGGCGATTTTACCAAAGTGGGAAGCAGCTAAGGGGACGAAGGTATATTCGGAGAGAGATTGTTAAACAATTGTAAAAAGTAAGCCCAAGAAGAGAGGTCCAATAAAATTCAGCCACCTCTCACATAGTAATTGAAATAGTCTAGCAACTTCAACCATTTCCCTCACAGAGAAGAAGAAGACCATAGCCACTCGAGGCTTTTGCATAGACAAACACCAAGAAGATGGTGTCTGGTTCCGTATCTGTGCTAAGCGCGTCGTTGTTGACGCCAGACATCACACCTTGGAAAGGCTCTCTTCCATTATATATAGCCAAAGAACTTCCGAATTATTGAAAATAAATATTTTAAACAATTTTATATTCTCCTTTAATTTATATTCACTTTTGTTAGAAGCTATTTCTTCTTCATTTTTCTCACGAAAATCACATAATTTATTTACTGTTCTTGTAAATGTGTAATGATTATTTTATCATTTCATGTGAACAATATGATTTTGTTACCATTTACTCTCTTTGCTTTTTACTATTGAAATCTCCCTAACTATAAACTAATTGCACAATTTTGCTCCTAATATACGATCATGTAGCAACCTATAAGCCAAGAGTAAAAACAAGAATCAATTGAAGAGGGAATAAATTGATATATATCACCCTGGAAGATGAAATATACATGAAAGAGGGAATAAGTTGATACAAAAAACTAATCACCACTCATCATATATGAACAAAATATGTAATGAAATGCTTGGAATGAAACATGATGAAATAATTTTCATTAGATAAAATAAAGGGTAAGAAAATATATCCATACCTTCGGATGGTATTCAAAAACAATCATCATAGGCAATTCTGGGTAACGACACCAAAAAACTGAACTACATTAGGTGACGAATCTTTTCCAATAATGTCAACTCATTGTTTGAATGCATTTCTAGAGGAAATTCAATAAAATAATTAAGAAACCTTGCAATATGTGAGAGATATACGAACTTCAAACAAATTTTACAAGTTTCAGCAAAAATTTTCAAACAACTTATAAAGTTTAAGAAAAAGTAACCGTAGGTAGGAAGGGGAGCAAAAGTGGGTCTCGAATTAATTCTGCAAAATTAGTAGGCTTTCAAAATTTAGTTTCTAAAAGTAGAATTATTGGAGAAAAATAAATAATTGCATCATTCAAATTGAATCAAACATATAAGGATGTTATATTCTCCACAACGTATAATGGAGTATAAACATAAAATTTCTATATACAAAGCTATGTATCTCTACCCTTTGACTTCTCTTTCTCTCTTTCTACTTTTTCATCCATTCTTTCTCCCATTCACTCAATACACTTGCAAGAACCTTCATTTTTTTTGTATTTAAATTTTCTTGCACCATCCTTTTTTTAATTATCAAGGCTTTGTCATTGTGTACCAGTATTGTGTCGTGCCTCCTTCACTTCTCATCATCATTTTCATGTCACATCTCTACCTTGTCAATTTTTGTTTTTCACTCAGCTTTCTTCTTCTTTTGTCTTCACTTACTTTCTTCCTCCTTTTCTTAAGCTCTAACTTTTGCTATTATCAATCTGTCTCAAATGACCATTGGAAAACCTATAGCCATTGAGAGGCAGCCAATATAGTAATGCCTCTAATGATAAACTCCAATGAAATCAAAAGTTCTTTTTTTAAGATTTGGAAAAATATATTAGATAAAGCATAATTAGTTGAAAAAGAACCTCAAAATTTTGTGTTAAACGACTACAATTTCATCGTATAATATGCCATATTGACATCATATTTTTCCTACAAAAACATATTAACTAAAATAAGCTCATAAACACGAAAATGCACTAAGTGTTGGTTAACATACACTACCTTAAAATATGACAAAGACTTTATTTCTCCCAACCAGACAGCATAATCAGGAGGTAGTTGGGAGCAAACAGAATTGACTTAATTTCCACTAGCAATATCTATAAAATTTCAAATTCTTAAAATATGGAAACCAATGGAAGTTTTAGGGAAATGAAGTATACCTCTAAATACAAAGGACGACATAAAGGGTAATGAAGACTCGAAAGAAGGACGACATTTTCGTAGAGAAGGACGACAACTTTGAGGGACAACGGACGACGATTTCAGAATATTAGAGATGGCAGATGGCGGAAGTCTTAGGGATCTCGTACTCAGTGGATGGTGAACGACTGAAAGCGAAGGATCTAGTACGCATTTTCGGAGAGGGCGTGGTGAACGCGGACGGACGGACGGTGAACACGGCAAGAAGTGAGAGATCCTCTGAGAGAACTTGGCATTTTCGAATGCGGTAGAGACAAGTCTAGGGCTTCGAAGGATTCAACCCAATTTTTCTTTTATATATATATATATATATATAAATATATAGTAATAACACTTGACGTTTTTAAAACGTCAAGAAAAACGATCTTACTGACGTCTAAAAACATCAAGATATTTAAAAAATAACTCTTCTCCGGCTTTTTATAAAAATTCTTGACGTTTTAAAACATAAAGAATTTTAAGATATTTCTTGACGGTTTTAAAATCTCAAGTAAAAGTACATATTACTTGACGTTTGAAAATTTTGAAAATGTTGAATATATAAACATTCTTGACGTTTTTCAAATTGAGTTAAAGTTACAAGGTTGAAGGCTAGAGGGAAGCCCGTGTTGGAATTTATTGTCCTAAAACTCGTAGTTTGTAAATCATATTCTGTTCAATAAAGTTGTTATGAGAAATTAAATATTATAATCTTAAATCCAATAAATCAAGTTCCAAGGCTATTTTTTGAATAAACTTGAACTTTATGTGTAAACATAAACGTGGATCAAGTTCGAGTATATAGCCTAAATAGTCTATAGTATATGAAATAAAGGTTGGGCGCCTTATTTAGAGAAACTATGGATGTGGCCCACTTTGTAGTACAAACGAGGTGATCCTAATCGTTCATGTAGAGACATGAAAGTGGGGCATCCTATGTAAAATGTTTACATAAAGACTGAACCATGAATTAGTCATTTTTACGTTATAACACCGTTTACTGTTTAAAACTGACTATCTCAATTATTGATGACCTAGGTAACTTAGTCTTAATCCTGAGTTAACTATGAACTCCTGTTCACACGAGATTATCCTTAGATATGCATAGGTGAGGGCAGCTCATCAGCGTTGGCCCAATAAGCCTCCCATTTCAGGGGTAAGATCGGGTGGATAGCTGGGAACATAGGGTACAAGATGGAATTCACTCCTACCCGCTTTAGGGTTAGTAGATAGGTTGCTCTCTTAAGCACTGAATCCAAGTCTTGAACAAGGGGCCCCACCCTCTCATTGGCCCGAGAGGGATTAAGTTTATAGGTTGAACCTTAAACCAATTGTTCAATAGTGGATTAGTGGGACTTAAGGAGCAAGATGTAATCTTGGGGGTAAAACGGTATTTTGACCCAGCCAAGGTTACGAGCAACCTGTGAAGGATTAACTTACTGATTATGGTTTTATCAAATGGACACAAATATATCTATAGTGAGGGGAGTGCAACTACGGGACTTTAGTGGAATGACTCGTTAGTTAACGAATGTTGATTAACTCGGTTTAAAAGAGTTTAGCTAGTTAATCTTGAATCGTTGGAGCCCATGATCTATAGGTCCATTAGGTTCCTCTGCTAGCTCATATGGATTAAACTTAGAACAGTGTGATGAAATAAGTCGAATTGTTCGAATTGGGAGAAGAAAGGGAAACCGACAATACAGTGATATAGTCGTCGGTCTTCTAATATTAGAAATAGAGCTTTATGTTTTACATACTATAAGTATGAATGCGGATTCATACTAAGAAGCTCGAAATTGGTCAAAAATAGTAAAAAGTCAAAATGTTGACTTTTGATTTGAAAAGTCAAACTTTGACCGGCCTTATATTCAAATGTGATTTGAATTTTGGAAAAATGAATGCGGATTCATGCTCGGGAGGTTGGAATTAGTCAAGACGGACAAAATGGTAAAAAGTCAAAATATGCTTTTGACTAAGAAAAGTCAAAATTTGACTTTTGACTAAGAAAAGTCAAAGTTTGACTTTTGACTAGAAATATCTAATGACCATTTTACCCTTGGACTAAGTTAGTGGGAAAATCCAACATTTTGTTGGAATCCACAACTAACTCTTAGTGGGATATGTGGCTATATGAGATATAGACACCTAGCCCACTAAGTTCCACTAATTGTTAGTGGAACATTAGGTGTTGAGATTTGGCAAATGAATTGCATGCATTTTTGCATGTAATTAGGCTATAAATAGAGGTGTTTTCAAATGTTGAAGACTTTTGCCTCTTTTATCATTTTCATCATCTCAACAAAAGAAAAAAGAAAGCTTCCAATCTCATTTTATCTCCATTACTTTCTACACCAAAATTGGGTCCCACAACCCGGTTCTTTGTCTAGAGGATAGCAGTTGAGTACTAGTGGTGGTCTCGGTTAGAATTGGTAAGAAGATATCAAACCTTTTGAAAGCTTCAAAGGTAATATTTCTTAAAACCCTAATTTGATTAGTTTATGGTTACATGTTAATTGTGGCAATTAGGGTAGAAATTCGATTCTTTTTCCGCTGTGCATGACTTAGTTCTATCATGTGGTATCAGAGCATGCTTCATTTTTACCCAATTGCATGTGGTGGGTTCATATTTATTAGATAAATTTTGGTTTGAACTAAAATGGATATATTATGATTTTGGCTCTAGATTAAGTGTTTTTGTTCTAATTATTGTAATTAGCCTTGTTAATGGCTTATTTTTATTGTTGCAAAGTGTTTGTAATTTTTTAAAAAATAAAAAAAGTCATTAGAGTTGAAGTTAGGCTGTAACTGGTTCAACCGGGTGAGAGAATTGAAAAAAAATGAAGAAAAGAAGGTCACAGACCCGAAAACCCGCCTTGACCCGCTTCGCGACCCGCACGCGCCGCGCGCCCGCATGCGCGCGCCTCCTGCGTCCGCACGCGCCCGCGCGCCTCCTGCGCCCCCTGCGTCCCCGCGCCTGCCTTCGCCGACCCGTGTGCGCCTGGGCCGGTTCAAGCGGTTTCGGTTGGTTTTTTCAGCCGGTTCGAAGTTTTTGGGAGTGGTTCTGTACTACACCAAATTAATTATGTAATAATTTAGTACTTAGCTTAATTTAGGAGCCAAAAATCAGTCCATTTTAGGGTGTTTTTTTTATTTATGCATGTGATGTATGATTAAATTACTTTAAATTTGTATGTGCATTTTGAATGTCATATAGATTTAAAATCCCACCATAGGTTAACATGTTCATGCATTAAAATGTATGATATAAAGGTTATATTGTATTGTATGCATGTTAATTGATTAATATGGAAATTAATTAATATGATTAATTAAATTTAATTAATTAAGTTATTCTTGATTAAATATGATTTAATCAAATTAATTAATTATTGTTTGATTTAAATATGATTTAATTAAAGTTAAATAAATTAAAATCCATATTAATTGATTGTTTTTATAAGTTATATATTGATAAAATGATTGATTAAGTTTAAAAGTTTTTATAAGTGTTATAAAATAAATTAGACTTTTAAAATCAATAACAAAGATTAAATGCATGCTCACTTAGGTTAAACATATCTTCCATTTTTCATAGAAATAGGTCGATATCTTGTAAAACTGGTTACAAAAGGCTCACCTGGTTCAATCTTGTCAACAAGTCAGATAAGATGACTAAGGTTGGAGGTTCTTAAGTTGACGGTTTACGGAACACCTCCTACCTGGAGATCGTAATCAGTTCTTGAGCCTAGTTAACCTAGTTTTATGAGCATTCGTGAAGGTGTGAGGTAATAAAATGGTTTTCACCTAGACATCATAGGTTAAAATCCTGTATAATGGTTATACTTGGATGTTTTATCTAGACTTAAGATTTGTTTAAGTTAGCCTAAATATAAATCTTGAAGCTTGGATTACCCTATTTTTTCTTAGAACACTTCAACTAGAGAAAAATAATGTATTTTAGCTCTAGTGTCCCTAAGAGTTCACACCGTGAGGTCCATGCAGGGCTTTGTGCCGTGCATAGGAGCGGCCTCCCTTCGGAGAGTGTTTGCATGGATCAAAATCAAGGTGAATAGGGGAAGTAGTTCATAGTAAGTGGGTGAGGGATTTGTGCAGCACATCCCACGGTCTCTTCCATTAGGTCGCACCGTGAGATTTCTATAATATGCCTGCTTGTCTGCCCTGGAGCGACGTTCCCTTCGGAGGGTTGTATTATAGGATTCGGAACACCGCGAACTCCAAAACTGGATAGGATTTCTTAGATTAGTTTTCATAAATGATTCTAATCTATAAAATCTGAAAATGGTGGGTAACACTTACAAGAATTACTAAGTTGTTAGTATATTCTTGACTAAAGTAGCGATAACTAAGTGCTATAAAGAATAAAGAGTTATTCTTGAGATAGCATCTAGTCAAGATTGTCTTGGTTCAAAGGAGGAATAATCAACTACCCTTCGGAGAAGGTTGTTCTAAACCTTTGAAATATTGTTGCAAAATACAAATAATGAAAGGGTACATTATTAGTAATTGCTAAATTAGATTGGATATTTTTTATGATTATAGTTTTTTCCTAAAAAGAATATGTTTGTTTTTCAGCATGAATAGCTCAATAGTTCAACTTTTAGCTTCCGAAAAACTTAATGGCGATAATTATGCGGCTTGGAAATCAAATCTTAACACAATACTAGTGGTTGACGATTTAAGATTTGTCTTAACTGAGGAATGTCCTCAAAACCCTGCCTCTAATGCTAACCGAACTAGTCGGGATGCATATGATCGATGGATAAAAGCTAATGAAAAAGCCCGTGTTTACATTCTTGCCAGCATGTCTGATGTATTGGCAAAGAAACATGAATCCTTAGCCACGGCTAAAGAGATTATGGATTCATTAAGGGGAATGTTTGGGCAACCAGAATGGTCCTTAAGACACGAGGCAGTCAAATACATTTACACTAAGCGTATGAAGGAAGGGACCTCTGTTAGAGAACATGTTCTGGACATGATGATGCACTTCAACATCGCTGAAGTGAATGGTGGTCCCATCGAAGAGGTTAATCAAGTTAGTTTTATCTTAGAGTCTCTTCCGAAGAGCTTCATTCCATTCCAAACGAATGCGTCTTTGAACAAGATAGAATTTAACTTGACAACCCTTCTGAATGAACTCCAGCGATTCCAAAACCTAACTATGGGTAAAGGAAAACAAGTGGAAGCAAATGTTGCTACCACAAAAAGAAAATTTATAAGAGGATCGTCCTCTAAAACCAAAGCTGGACCCTCAAAACCTAATGCTCAAATAAAAAAGAAGGGAAAGGGAAAGACTCCCAAACAGAACAAGGGTAAGAAAGCTGCAGAAAAAGGTAAGTGTTACCATTGTGGCCAAAACGGGCACTGGTTAAGAAACTGCCCAAAATACCTTGCAGAAAAAAAGGCAGAGAAGGAAACACAAGGTAAATATGATTTACTAGTTGTAGAAACATGTTTAGTGGAATATGAAAATTCTACCTGGATACTAGATTCAGGAGCCACTAACCATATTTGCTTCTCATTTCAGGAAAATAGTTCTTGGAAAAAGCTTTCAGAAGGCGAGATCACTCTCAAGGTTGGAACAGGAGAGATGGTCTCAGCTTCAGCAGTGGGAGATTTAAAGTTGTTTTTTAGAGATAGATATGTCATACTTAAGAATGTCTTATATGTACCTCAAATGAAAAGAAATTTAATATCTATCTCTTGTATTTTGGAACAAATGTATAGAATATCTTTTGAAATTAATGAAGCGTTCGTTTTCTATAAAGGTATTCTAGTTTGTTCTGCTATACTTGAAGACAACTTATATAAGTTAAGACCAACTAGAGCAAATTTTGTCTTAAATACTGAAATATTCAGAACAGCTGAAACTCAGAATAAAAGACAAAAAGTTTCTTCTAATGCCTATTTATGGCACTTAAGACTTGGTCACATAAATCTCAATAGGATTGGGAGATTGGTTAAAAGTGGGCTTCTAAGTCCGTTAGAAGATAACTCTTTACCTCCTTGTGAATCTTGTCTTGAAGGAAAAATGACCAAGAGATCTTTTACTGGAAAAGGTCTAAGAGCCAAAGGACCCTTAGAGCTCGTACATTCGGACCTTTGTGGACCAATGAATGTCAAAGCTCGAGGTGGATATGAATATTTCATTAGCTTCATTGATGATTATTCAAGGTATGGTCATATTTACCTAATACATCATAAGTCTAATAGTCTTGAAAAGTTCAAAGAATATAAGGCTGAAGTAGAAAACGAATTAGGTAAAACAATAAAAATACTTCGATCAGATCGAGGTGGAGAGTATATGGACTTACGATTCCGAGACTATTTAATAGAAAATGGAATCCAGTCACAACTCTCTGCACCTAGTACACCTCAACAGAACGGTGTATCAGAAAGAAGAAACCGGACCTTGTTAGACATGGTTCGCTCTATGATAAGTTTTTCTCAGATGTCAGATTCTTTTTGGGGATATGCTTTAGAAACAGCTGCTTATATTTTGAATAATGTTCCCTCTAAAAGTGTTTCAGAAACACCTTATGAGCTATGGAAAGGGCGTAAAGGCAGTTTACGTCATTTTAGAATTTGGGGTTGTCCAGCACACGTGTTGGTACAAAATCCAAAGAAATTGGAACATCGTTCAAAATTATGCTTTTTTATAGGTTATCCAAAAGAATCAAGAGGTGGTTTGTTTTATGATCCTCAAGAAAATAAAATATTTGTGTCAACAAATGCCACATTCTTAGAGGAAGACCACATCAGGGATCATCAACCTCGTAGTAAACTAGTATTAAAAGAAATTTCCAAAAGTGCTATAGATAAACCTAGTTCATCCACTAAGGTAGTTGATAAGACTAGGAAATCTGGACAATCACATCCTTCTCAACAGTTGAGAGAGCCTCGACGTAGTGGGAGGGTTGTTCATCAGCCTGATCGCTATTTGGGTTTAATTGAAACTCAAGTCGTCATACCTGACGATGGCATAGAGGATCCATTAACCTATAAACAGGCAATGAAAGATGTAGATCGTGACCAATGGATCAAAGCCATGGACTCGAAATGGAGTCTATGTACTTTAATTCTGTCTGGACTCTAGTAGATCAACCAAATGACGTAAAACCTACTGGTTGTAAATGGATCTACAAGAGAAAACGAGACCATGCCGGTAAGTACAGACTTTCAAGGCTCGACTTGTGGCAAAGGGTTATACCCAGAGAGAGGGAGTAGACTATGAGGAAACTTTCTCTCCTGTTGCCATGTTAATGTCAATTAGAATACTCTTATCCATCGCCACTTTTTATGATTATGAAATTTGGCAGATGGATGTCAAGACAGCTTTTTGAATGGTAATCTTGAAGAAGAGTATCTATATGTCTCAACCAGAGGGGTTTATAGAACAAGATCAAGAACAAAAGGTTTGTAAGCTTAAAAAATCCATTTATGGATTAAAACAAGCTTCTAGATCCTGGAATATAAGATTTGATACTGCGATCAAATCTTATGGCTTTGAACAAAATGTTGACGAGCCTTGTGTTTACAAAAAGGTCGTCAATTCCATTATAGCATTTTTAGTCTTATATGTAGATGATATTCTACTTATTGGAAATGACGTAGGATATCTTACTGATATCAAGAAATGGCTAGCTATGCAATTTCAAATGAAAGATCTGGGAGATGCACAATACGTTCTCGGAATCCAAATTGTTCGAAACCGTAAGAACAAAACACTAGCCATGTCTCAAGCATCTTACATAGACAAAATGTTGTCTAGATATAAAATGCAGAACTCCAAAAAGGGTCTGCTGTCGTACAGATATGGAATTCATTTGTCAAAGGAACAATGTCCTAAGACACCTCAAGAAGTTGAGGATATGAGAAATATTCCCTATGCTTCCGCTGTTGGAAGTTTAATGTATGCAATGTTATGTACTAGACCTGACATTTGCTACTCAGTAGGGATGGTCAGTAGGTATCAATCCAATCCTGGACGTGATCACTGGACAGCCGTTAAAAACATTCTAAAATATCTTCGAAGAACAAAAGACTACATGTTCATGTATGGTACAAAGGATCTGATCCTTACTGGATACACTGATTCAGATTTCCAAACTGATAAAGATGCTAGAAAGTCTACATCAGGATCAGTATTTACTCTAAATGGAGGAGCAGTAGTTTGGAGAAGCATAAAGCAAACTTGTATAGCTGATTCCACAATGGAAGCTGAATACGTAGCGACTTGTGAAGCAGCAAAAGAAGCAGTATGGCTAAGAAAATTCTTGACAGATTTGGAAGTCGTTCCAAATATGCATCTACCAATCACTTTATACTGTGACAACAGTGGTGCAGTTGCAAATTCAAGAGAACCTAGAAGCCATAAAAGAGGAAAGCATATTGAACGCAAGTACCATCTTATCAGGGAAATTGTACATCGTGGTGACGTTGTAGTAACCCAGATTTCTTCTCAGCAAAACATTGCTGATCCTTTTACAAAAGCCCTCACGGCTAAAGTGTTTGAGGGTCACCTACACAGTTTAGGTCTACGATGTTTGTAAACTAGGACAAGTGGGAGACTTATTGGCCATGTGCCCTAGTTTTATATTCTCTCACACCACATCTCTCATACCACTAGGAATTTTAGTCCAAGGGAGTTTGTTGGAATTTATTGTCCTAAAACTCGTAGTTTGTAAATAATATTCTGTTCAATAAAGTTGTTATTGAGAAATTAAATATTATAATCTTAAATCCAATAAATCAAGTTCCAAGGCTATTTTTTTGAATAAACTTGAACTTTATGTGTAAACATAAACGTGGATCAAGTTCGAGTATATAGCCTAAATAGTCTATAGTATATGAAATAAAGGTGAGGGTAGCTCATCAGCGTTGGCCCAATAAGCCTCCCATTTCAGGGGTAAGATCGGGTGGTTAGCTGGGAACATAGGGTACAAGATGGAATTCACTCCTACCCGCTTTAGGGTTAGTAGATAGGTTGCTCTCTTAAGCACTGAATCCAAGTCTTGAACAAGGGGCCCCACCCTCTCATTGGCCCGAGAGGGATTAAGTTTATAGGTTGAACCTTAAACCAATTGTTCAATAGTGGATTAGTGGGACTTAAGGAGCAAGATGTAATCTTGGGGGTAAAACGGTATTTTGACCCAGCCAAGGTTACGAGCAACCTGTGAAGGATTACCTTACTGATTATGGTTTTATCAAATGGACACAAATATATCTATAGTGAGGGGAGTGCAACTACGGGACTTTAGTGGAATGACTCGTTAGTTAACGAATGTTGATTAACTCGGTTTAAAAGAGTTTAGCTAGTTAATCTTGAATCGTTGGAGCCCATGATCTATAGGTCCATTAGGTTCCTCTGCTAGCTCATATGGATTAAACTTAGAACAGTGTGATGAAATAAGTCGAATTGTTCGAATTGGGAGAAGAAAGGGAAACCGACATATACAGTGTATATAGTCGTCGATCTTCTAATTAGAAATAGAGCTTTATGTTTTACATACTATAAGTATGAATGCGGATTCATACTAAGAAGCTCGAATTGGTCAAAAATAGTAAAAAGTCAAAATGTTGACTTTTAACTTTGAAAAGTCAAACTTTGACCAGCCTTATATTCAAATGTGATTTGAATTTTGGAAAAATGAATGCGGATTCATGCTCGGAGGTTGGAATTAGTCAAGACGGACAAAATGGTAAAAAGTCAAGATATTGACTTTTGACTAAGAAAAGTCAAAGTTTGACTTTTGACTAGAAATATCTAATGACCATTTTACCCTTGGACTAAGTTAGTGGGAAAATCCAACATTTTGTTGGATAATCCCACACTCTTAGTGGGATATGTGGCTATATGAGATATAGACACCTAGCCCACTAAGTTCCACTAATTGTTAGTGGAACATTAGGTGTTGAGAATTGGCAAATGAATTGCATGCATTTTTGCATGTAATTAGGCTATAAATAGAGGTGTTTTCAAATGTTGAAGAACTTTTGCCTCTTTTATCATTTTCATCATCTCAACAAAAGAAAAAAGAAAGCTTCCAATCTCATTTTATCTCCATTACTTTCTACACCAAAATTGGGTCCCACAACCCAGTTCTTTGTCTAGAGGATAGCAGTTGAGTACTAGTGGTGTCTCGGTTAGAATTGGTAAGAAGATATCAAACCTTTTGAAAGCTTCAAAGGTAATATTTCTTAAAACCCTAATTTGATTTGTTTATGGTTACATGTTAATTGTGGCAATTAGGGTAGAAATTCGATTCTTTTTCCGATGTGCATGACTTAGTTCTATCAGCCCGGAACAACCTAATCTAACAAAGCTTAAAGTTAAGAGTTGGTAGTAATTAACATCATATTGGTTACAAGATGAATGACGCCTAGACCAAACTCCGATCAAGTTACATATGTCTTCCCACAAGTTAACAATAAACCTTGATTTATCCTTAAAAATTCTATTGTTTCTTTCTATCCAAACAGTCCAAAGTAAGCCAGTTATGGAGGGAGGAATACACATTAGAGTGCTCAGTTATGGATGGAGGAATACACAACTTTTTCTCATGGTCATTTTCCTCGTGGGCATTCTCTTCATGTTTCTTCTTATTCCGACTAAAATACAAGCACAAATTATTCTTCGCCTTCGTATAGGTTTGTTTGAAGAAGATTAAAAAAGTCCTTAATTTATCTCGACACTTCCAAAACCATAATATAATACCCGTGCTACATAAATCCCTCTTTCCAAATAGTCGAACATGAATTATCCATGCATATCTTGGAATAAACAAGAGAAACCCTAACTAAACCCAAATAGAAAATACGCTGCAATCTAAAATATACTTAAAGAAACAAAAAGAAGTTTTAATGCTGTGGGTTTTTTACCGATCTTCTTCAACAACAAAATAACTCAACGCCACAGTTCAATTTTTCCTTCCACGAATTGGGCTTTTAAAGAGTTTTCACCACGAATTTATCTTTTTTGGTTCGACAAGTAACAACATGTGAATCCCCAAATGCAAGGTTTTATTAAAAATTTAAAATATAATTTTTTTAAAAAAATTATAATACCTAAAAATATATTTTTTATATAGTTATAACCTAATTTTCTGTCATTGCATACTTGAGAGAAATATATTTTTCAATTAGCATAATAACCTTTATATAGTAAATTAAATTTGTAGAATGAGAAAAGACCTTAGATCCAAAAAAGTTATTTATTTATTATTGGAGTGAATTGTCTAATTAATGTAGTTAATGGATGGTTTTGTAACCATAAAAAAATAATGAAAATAATTTTCTAAAAGAATGAATGAAAATTTGGAAAGTTAAAAGGTTTTAGGAATTAAAAAAAAGGGTGTAACATTATAAAAGACTACCAAATATACTGTAAGAGACATGCATTAAAGGAGCTGAGGCATGCATACTACCAAATATACTATAAATAAACCAGAATTCTTTTTTAAGAAATTAAACAACTAATTAAATATAAAGAAGAAAGATTAGAAAATGAATGATCAAACAAACTATGACTCATTTATTTTTGACAGGTTCGGCCAGTATCACCTGACAATTCATTTTCACCAAGAGAATAAACATGAGTAGCCTTGGAATCAAGTTCCTCCGATAAAAGCCACGGAGTTGATGGGTTAGAGACAGAACCAGAATTTGAGTTCAACGATGTGGATGGAAAATTCTGAAACTAGGAGCAACAGGAAGTTAAGACAACGAATTATTTTCAATATAGAAAGGCTAATTGTAAGAAGTTGTTAATGAAATGTCCAAATGCATTATGGTAATATTGGGTGCAGAATGTTTGGAAGTTTTATCCGTGTGCTGTGAAGCACCACAGAGTTGAAGCATATGAAACCTGTGTTTATCTGACAAAAAATAGTGTCATGATCATTGCCTTTCCATTCCATAAATTTATGGATAGCAGAAGAAAGAGAACTCTCAACACTTGAATCACCATATAGCACTCTACATCCAGGTGGTGCCTTGATTTTTGAAGATTTAGTTAAAAGCAGTGATAAAATTGGTACAGAAATTACAGTGCATTTCTCGATATGCAACAACATTAAGAGCAACTTAAAGACAACAATCATCAAGAAATCTAGTATTTAAAATGTACAAAGAGCAGTAGTAAACATATGTATTTTATGGCTGACTTTATCCATAATAAATGTTGGATTAAATCATCAAAATAAAACACAAACAGATAATTATCGAGTTTTTCAATGGAGGATAGAGAGGAAGACATGCATGCACAACTACTAGATCTATATGGTGCCAGACTGCCAGTAAAAATTTAAAGACACACATGACAACATTATTTTGGATGAAGTTCTAATATTGCAACCATGGAGGAAAAATTAGCAAATCTTAAATAGATGTAGTAGTCCAATGATAAAAGTTTGTCTCAAGATAATATTTAGTAACTGCAGATGCATTGTGCTGAACCTAACCTCTTGTGTTTCACGGTAATAAACAAGGACAATGTGTTCAAAGGTCCTGAACAAAAAGCAGAAGCAAGTCATAAATTATATAAGTAGAACACGATATACTTCCACTGTTTAATTTCATTTTTCTTTGCTTGTGGCATGATGGGGATAGACCCCACTGAAACAACTGGTAGCAAGAAATTTAACAATTTTCTTTCAACCATAACATACTTATCTAGGAGCCAATAACATCGGCGAACAAAGGTTGGCTATCTAGTCCATGGGCATAGTATACATGTATCCTTTCTACATTACCAACCTGCCGAAGAGAAAGAAAAGATTATCAAAGCACACCTTTTCTTGGTTATTAAGGCTGTAAAAGAATGAAAATTACCATAAATCTAAACACAGTTAATATTAGACCATTGAACAACCTATAGATTCAAAAGGAAAGACTCAAACCACCAATAGACTGGTTAATCATTTAAAATGTCTCCAACAACATGATACGCAGTATATCGTGCTAGATCCATAATTACCACATGTGGACTCCTATGGTAATTTCATTGATGATACGCAGCTAGTAGGCAAGATTATGAAATGAAGACAGTATGTGAGAAGATTGAAAAGATCCACATGATAAAATTATAGGGATTTGAATTTATATCTTAAGAACACCAGAGTCAAATGCTTAAGCTGATTAACTGTGTTAAATTTAACTCTATAATATATTTTAAATCTGAACAGTTATTAAACAACTACATTTTGAATAAGCTATAGAGAATATTAGCAAAAGCATTAGAAATTACTTCAAATTTGTAAGAGAACATATAAATTATAATCTAGAGAAAGAGCATCTGAATTATATTCTACAGAAACACGAGCCATAGCATGTCTACTGAGTAGCAATGACAGTGAAAAAGGGAATAGTAAGTAACTAATCTCATAAACCCCTTTCTCACATCTAACAAGTTCTTTCATAACATGCAAAAGCATCAAAATATTTAAAAAACTTCCAATATTGCATTTGGAACTCATTGATTGACTTCAACGTTTAAGAGTCATAAAAGACACAGCTTACTTTCTCACCTGTCACCACTAAGCCTACGGCAACATCTTTTTATAAGATATTCAGCTAATCTTTAGATTGTTTACCGAATAATCGTCTATTGTTTTGTAATTGATCCCACCAAGCGCTTGCGCCACCTTAAAGTTTGAGAGCAACTAATCGAACCTTCTTGTGTTTGGGTGTATTGGCATAGTCGAAAAAATTTCTACGTTCTTGATCCAATCAAGAAACTTCTCCACGTCAATTCGACCATTGAAGGTAGGGAGATCCACTTTCATACGTATTTCTTGATCTTCTTGAAAGTATGGTCGAAGTCCAAGCCTTTGTTGAGGTTCTTGATGAATGTTCAGCAAGTTGTCTTCATCGGAAGAGTCAGAATCGCTTAAGAAATTTCCAGGTACGTTGTTTCCATACAATCGATTATTGTGGATGTGAATAGGTTATTTCTTAGTAGTTCTTGGTTTACAACAGAGTTTATTGGTCTTTCTTGTCTTTCTTGGTTTCCTGCAATTGGGTTTCTTGGGGGCTAAATTGCTTCTTCTAAAGGTTGGACATGAAATCGGGTAAAAAGGTTTGTTAATTCTACTAACGATTTGTATATCCGACTGCCCTTTTCGAAGTTCTTCAATAGCTTGTTCTACCAACTGCAAGCGTTGGTTGAAGGAGGCTTCCGCGTCCATGGATAAGAGGGTAGGATCCAAGTTTTTTTAGGAAGAGTGAGCTAGGATCATGCTCTGATACCAATTGATGCAGTAATTGCAAAGCTAGAAATCTTTATGTATAATGCCTCTTTTTTTTATGTCTTATTAATGAAAATGAGAAGCTTTTTTATAGGCTGGAGATTACAAGAGTTGTTAAACTAACTTGGGGTTGAGTTAGTTTAACTTGGAGTTGAGTTAGTTATAACTAACTCAAGATACAAAATTGGTAATTCAAATAACTAATCCTAAACTACAAAAATGGTAATTCAAACCCCTCCTCTAGGATAAAACTCAAGAAACATCAAGAAGGGAGATGTTCTACATCAAAGTGTAGAGAACAATTCAAAATCTTTGGTGAAAGGAATGAATGTTAACTAATGTGTGTTTATGTGAAATTGTTATGTTATGAGTATGTTAAGGATAAAGAAAGGTTTATGCGAGATAAAATTATTTGATGTTGTTTATGTGAAATGATGTTTATGAAAAGGTATTGCGAAAAGGATTTCATAAAACCTTAGTCTTTTAGACATTCTTTCAAAAATTCATCTTCCAAGATGAGGTGTTTAGGCCAAGTAGAGAAGAAGGTTGAAGGATTTGCAGCGAGATGACCAGACGTTTTGAAAATAGTTAAGCATTGGTTGTTTGGTCAAAGTGTTGTAATTATGTATCAAACACATGTTATTAATAAACATCTTGGTCATCGACCCTAAAGCTCTTGCAATCCGACCCTTAACTCTCTCATCGCCTCCTCCAAAATCCAAATCCTTCAATTCCAGTCCTCATCCAAAAATTGAACCTCCCCCTCATCAATCTTACCCAAGTCCTCTCGCATGTCTATTATCCTCTCACCACCAAATCCCCCATCATTATAACAACATCCTTCACCTCACGACCTGACCGAACAAGCCTTACCGATCAAAAGGGCATTGTTAGCGAAAAAAATTCCTTAGGGTTGAGGAGGAAGACCTGCATCACATTCCTCTCCCTCCGCACACTACTATACGTAATTCCAAGGAGGAAGACTTACATCTCGCGTGTAAACCCGATACTCAATAATCCTTAATTCATCTAAAGAACTCAATAGGACATTAGGGGTTGATGTTAGGAGAAAGATGGTTTAAGATTAAATAGTTTAGTTGAAGTGTTATGGAAGATGTGTTAATATTTTTAAGATGACAAAAGAAAAGTGTCATCGTAACAAAGAAAGGCCTAAAGGGTGTTTGAAGTATGGCTAAGTGTTGGCTAGGGCATGTTGCATACTCTAGGCGGCCAAAAGTGTCAAGCGAACCTCTAAAGAGACATGTTGGGTGGCCAAAGGTTGAGATGTGGTATGGCCGAAAGGTGTCAAGACAACCTCTATAAGACAAGGCTATATGACCAAGGGTATGTGCTAGGCAAGGAAGCTAAGCATCTAAGAAATGTCAAGAAACTCTAAAGAAGTTAGAACGTGGATAAGGAATGTCATGCAACAAAGAGGTGGGCTATGTGGACATAGGCCATGCGGCCAATGGGCAATTCAACCAAATGCTAGTCAGGATGGCATGGTTTGTTGAAGGCATTGAGGGATGTTTGGGAGATTAGGCGAGAAAAAAAAGTCTTAGGCAATCTTGGCAGTAAGAATTTACTAAAGAACCCTCATAGAAAAAGGATATGCGTCCAAGGATGACTTAAGCAATATGAGGTAAGATGTGCGGTAGAGTACAAGTGGACAACATACAAGATACCTAAGTTTTGCCAAATAAGTGTCTTGCATGAGGTGGAAAGTGGCAAGTATAGGCGTAAGAGGTGAGAATAAAAGTGGCAAGTATAGGCGTAAGAGGTGAGAATAAAAGTGTCAACCAAAGAGCATGCAAGGATCACTATATGTACAACTTTGGATGAATTATGTTAACAATCAACTTGTGTTAATTGGGTAACTCTACTTCAAAAATCTCCTAAATTGAGTGAGTATCATCAGGAGAAAGGCTATCAGGAAGAAAGGCATTGAAGTGAAGAAAGACTCAAAGGTCATTTTCAGAAAAAAAAAAAAAAAAAAAAAACTTGAACAATGTAGAGTATTTTGGAGCTACATAACTCAATACTTGGAATTTGGTAGTGACACTTTGTGGTAAGCTAGTGAAGACATTCTAAGTAAGTTTGTAGAAGGAATCTTATTGATTTAAGCTTCAAAGTCGAGTTAAGTTTCTGGTAGAAAAATCATATTTCTAGGCAAGGCCAAGGGGGGTTGATTGCCAGAATGACAAGGTGAGATGAGCGTGTGTTTTGAGCGAAAGAGGTTATTTAGGCTTGGGACATGCAAGAAGCATGTCCTGGCATGATCAAGCAGCCTGAGCCACGCATCATTACACACTCTATTATGAAAGTTGAGTATATTGCTACTTGTGAAGCAGCAAAAGAAGCAGTTTTGCTAAGGAAGTTCTTGCATAATTTGGAAGTTGTTCCAAACATGAACATGCCCCATCACTTTATATTGTGATAATAGTGGGCATATTACTAATCCATTTACAAAGACTCTCATGGCTAAAGTGTTCGAGGGTCTTCTAGAAAGTCTAGATCTGCGAGTTATGTACATTTGGTAATCTAGGAAAAGTGGTAGATGTGTAATGGGTATGAGGATGCCCTAGTTTATTGTATTTGTATATACACATTTTATGTAATACACTTGTACATTTTACCATTTTTAATGTTAGATGATTACTTTATTATGAACATCCCAAAGAGACTAGAGTTTTAGTCCAAGTGGGAGTTTGTTGGAATTTATGTCCTAAAACTCGTAGATTGTAAATATAATCCATTGACCATTGTTAATAAAGTGTTATTATTGTAATATTTGTTATTGATTATATTATTAGTTTTGTCTTAATAACTCAAATCCAATAAACTAACATCCTAAACTGTTTAATAAGTATTGAATAGTATGTAGAGACATACAGGGATCAATGTTCGAGATCAGCTTAAAGGTCTATAGTATAGGGATAAGACTGGGTACCTTTATCATGGTAACATTATGAATACGACTCACTTTGTATTTGATACAAATACAATGATCCAATGTGTTCATGTAGTTGACATGCGAGTGAAGGTATCCTATGCAATGAGATTGCAATAGACCAGATCGTGAAATATTAACCACTTGGTGTTACTACATTAACTAGTTAGGTTTTTATTTCACTAGGATGACCTACATAACTTAGTCTTAATCTTGAGTGTATTATGAACTCTTGTTCACGAGAGATTGTCCTTTGATTTGTACGAGTGAGAGTGGCTAGATCGCCGACTCAATAAGCTTATCATTCACTACTACAAAAACAAAGTTCTTGACGGTTAATAAAACGTCAAGAATAGCGATTCTTAATAGTTTATAAACGTCAAGTATACAAATATTCATGACAGTTAAAAATCGTCAAGTGAATGAGTATTCATGACATTTAAAAACTATCAAGAATGTAATTTATGACATTTAAAAACGGTCAAGAACACAATTGTTTATGACGTTTAAAAAACATCAAGAATTTACTTGTTAATGACATTGAAAAACCGTCAAGAATGTATTTGTTTATGACATTTAAAAAACGTCAAGCTTGTTTCATTTTTTTTCTAAATTATAATTTATTTATATTTTTGTTCCTGTATTGTCTCTATAATTCCCGTAGTGTGGCCATACAATCTCATAAATATGCACGAGTACAATTCCAAAACTTTAACATATATTAACATTTAATCATATATGTATGAACATTTCGAAAACTTTACATGTTTGTTTGATATTGTCATATACAAAACACTACTTCAGTGATCTTGGATGAATCTACAAAACCAAAATTACAAAACCAATCCAACTATGCTATTCCAAAAATCACAAGACTACAATGCTAGTTCAAGAAACAAAATCTTAATTAAAGAAGCTTTGAAACTCAATGATCTTGGATGAATTTGACTTCAAATACAAACTTGGATTCCACAACCTAAACCAAAATAAAATAATATATCAAGTTAAGATGGATTCACATAGCAACATTTTATCAAATGGTTGCAATGTTTCAAATAAGCAACAATTAAAATTCACAAATCGATTTGACATCTATAAATATACAAACTAAAAAGTACCGAAATGTCAATTATTTACCCAATAAGGCTAACTAAGTAACCAACCTCTAATATGTTTTGCAATGAAAAGGTTGCCATATTGTTAATTTGGCCATATTGTGAAGGCAACCTCTTAGATGTGTTTGTGAGAAAGGAAAGAAATACCAAAATAAGTATGGACTAAGATAGTATCAAATAAAGTTGAAGTTGAATTTTAAAGCTCTATTTTTTTCAAGATAGAGAAATTTCAGCTAAAGAGGAAAACACTAAGGACAACCAAGCAAAAAAGTCTAACAAATATCAAAAGAGAACATGTAGGAAAGAAAGAATGTAAATAAGGTTTTATCCGCACCAAGCAAAAAAGTCTAACAAGTATCAAAAGCTTCATAAGTTGTACTAGAATTCAAAGCTCTAAACTCTAAAGAATGTAAATTTCTTTGAAGAAATTTGTGTATAAAGGTCACACAGTTGAAAATTCAATACCTTTTCAAGAATGTTGTTGAGAAGATTATTGTGATGAATCTTTGAATCCAAATTATGGAGACAAGATAAATAAATGAGTTCTGATTCTAACTGACTGAATGGGAGTTAAGAAAATAAGAACATTGGAGTTGAATTATCAGCATTTATTTTAATGAAACTTACGATAGCAAACCAAATTATAGAGAGAGATCAAATGCTAGGATAAAGGAATAGTCTTACATTTGGTGAGTTCCCAAATGTTGTGGTAGTCACAAGAGTTATTCCACTCGAATTGTCTTAGACAAGAGGCTTCCATTCAGCAAGTACTGGTGAGAATTAAAGTGGAATGACAAACTTAAAAACACCTAATCTTTAACAAACTTTTCCGACTTTTTGCAATTATTTTTTAACATAAGATCAAAACACACTTAAAAACCATAACAACCAATTACCATAAAACGGTGTCCAATAACAATAATTGGGTCAACCCAAACATCATTAAATTCTTGGGAAAGGTTGTGGACTACACCTTCACCATCTTGCCCCTAAAACAAGTTAAAGCTTAAGGAAAGAACACAATAGAAACAAAAATCATAAACTCATCAGTTAGATAGTATTGGTGGTCAAAACCTCAAGGTCTCACTTCTTCCATTTTATATTACCAAAATTGAAAATGATTTTTAATATATGATCATTACTTGAAACATGTTGGTGTACAAGTGTGAATGAAACTAAATCAAGTTTGTGTTTTATGTTATTGTTTTTGATAGTATATTTATGTGCTATGCAATCCATGAGAGTATATTTATGTGCTATGCAATCTAGAAGGGGAATGCAACTATACCCAATTCATAATTGTATTTGGAACACTAATGATTTTAGCACAAATTCCATCTTTCCATTCTCTAAGACATATAAACCTTATCTCCCTCACTCTATACCTTGGCTATAGTGCTCTTGCAACATATTAAAATTCTCGTAATTAAAAATTCATACACAATTTAAATTAAATTAAACATCAAGACCCATGACGAAGATGAATCTCTGTTCATTTTTCTTTTTATTAACAAACAAAAGTTTTTAGGTCCACTTCTTTCAACAACCTCCTCAAGGATCCTTAATTATCTCTTTCCAAGTTCATAACCACTCTAGTCATGCAAAGATTAAGGTTCATGGCCAATCAACAATTAATCTGTGATTAAGATATTATGAACGTTATTCACATAAAAACATGAAAAGATGAAGAGCAAATAATCAGATGCATTACAAAGAATAATTCATAAACTTTGTCTACATCTATCCCTAGGATTAAGAGTTTAGCTACCCCATACTTCACAATCTAAAACACAAAACGGAATACAATACCCATAACAAAAAATTCAAGGAGAAGAAAAAGAAAACGAAGAAGAAAAGCTAGTGATTCGTATTATTATAATATTGTGTATAACAGTATGTGTTTTTTAATATTCTCTGTTTCCAGCTCCAGTGTACCAAAATATTATCACAAACTCCACAATCCTTCTCTTTCCAATCCCTAAACTAACCAATGAATCATATTTGCACGCTTGGTAGCCTTGTTCAAAATATTATATATTACAATTATAATAACTTGTATCCCCCATTTTCAAGCCTAAAATGCAAAACCTTTCTTCCATTCTCTAAGGCACATTTCCTCTTCTTTAATTTTGCATTCCAATTTTAAATAACAAATTACAAATTTTAATCACAAAGGAAAAAAGGAAAATTATTACCTTTAGAAAGGGAAGAAAATGAATGAGCCTATTTTTGTAGTAGTGATTTTGGGGACAAGACTGAGTGGGGAGTTGAGATTATAATTAAACAAAATAGAATTCACTCATTTCCTACTTTAGGGTAAGTAGATGAATGTTAGCTTAAATGGTGGCTTCAAAACTTGGACAAAGGGTTCGTACCCTCTCTATGACATGAAGAGGGGTTTTTGTTTATTAGTAGGACCATAAACAAGTTGTTCATTAGAGGAGCACTGGTTTTTAAGGATTAGAGGTAACATAGGGGTAAAGCGGTAAATTGATCCAACTGGTGTTACAAACACTCGTGAAGGACTAACTTACTATTATTGGTCTATATCCGTGGACACAGACATATATTTTTAGTGAGAAGAGTTCAGTTGTGAGTCTTTAATGGAGTGTACACACAGCTAACGAATATTGATTAATGTGGTTAATGAGTTTAGCCAATTAATCTTAGATCGTTGTAGCTTTTGATCTGTAGATCCATTAGGTCCCTTTCCTAGCTCGTAAAGGGTAATGAGATTTATTTATATTGGTTGTAATTTAAAATGTTTAAATTTAACTTGGGAATTAGTATAATGTATAGTGATACATTATAATATAAAGTTTATCAAACTTTACTATATAAATTTAACTTTGGGGATGATTCAAAATTAATTTATGAGAGATAAAATATTTGAATGAGTTCAAATATTAATTTAATGTGAATTGGATTCATATTAAAATTATTGAGAGAAACTTATATTTGAATATGATTCAAATTTAATTTAAGTTAAATATAAGATAAATAATTTAGTGTTATTAGTTAATTGGAGAATTAATTAATAGTTTAGTTTAATATTATTTAATTAAATTCGATTTCATTAATTATTAACTAATTGATTAATGTTTAATTAATCAGTAGATTTGAAATATATATATTAATTTAATTATTTGTAAATTAATAGAATCTCATGGTTCTCTTCTACTTCATTTTCTATTCCTAGAAGGAAAGAGAGTTATAATATCTAGAAGAAAACAATTTTCTTAAAAAAATGAATTAATAAAAAAAGAAAAAAATAAGGCTAACGCTATTGCTCTTTGCAAAAAGAAAAGAGTTTCTCTCAAATATCTCTAAACTTTTTCCCATCCCAATTGGTTCCACAAACCAATCTCATCACAGAGGTACTCTTTGCAATTTAAGCTCTCTTTGCAATGGACAATCTTCAAAGTTTTTTTTAACGATGTTTCCAATGCTTTCCTTTCTCTCTCATGTTTAATAAAACCAATTTCTCTTAAAACCTGTAGGGAGGCTACATCGTATCGAATTTCATACAACTGACGTGTTCATCGAGTTACAACAAGTGCCGCACAATTGTCTGTTCCGTGTTTGAAAAGTTGTGATTGTGACACGCTGCACATGAGGTTAGAATGAGACATGGCAAGGCAAGCCCTACGCGCTGCCAACTTCTGCCACAATATTTTGTACGCAAGCTAATGTCTTTGGGCTGTTTTTGTGGTTTTTGGAAATTTTAAGCAAAGTTTTGATATTTTAGATCTGAAGGAGATAGAACAAGTTTATAAGCCAAGGGTCCAAGCTACTCTCGATAAGTGACAAAAATGAGTTTAAAGTTGATTTCTAAACATGAATTTACTATCAAATGTTTCAAGCATGCTTTGATGTTTGAATATTTGAGGATACTGACTTATAATGTATTTCCAAAGCATGAATTTAGAAACATTTTGGTAAACATGTTTTTATTGATGAATTTACTAATGAAAATTATAAGCAATCATGATTGTGCTAAGTTTTCAAAATGTTTAAGCTTGAAAATAATATTAGCATGTTTTAGTCTATACCTAAAATATTCTAAGATATATAGCAACCCTTCGGGAGAGATTTTCTTGTGCATAGAGGTCATTTGATTTGGATATTCAGTAAATACCTAGCTTTCCATCATTGGTATTAGATAAGAGATGAAGACTTCTAAAGATGCTTAGTTTCCCATCTCAAGGGACGAGAGCCTGTACGAATGCCTAGTTTTCCATCTCATTGTAGTTATAACGAGATAGGGCACAATTGATGCCTAGAGTTTCATCTCGTAAGTATCGTATCACGGGATAGGGCTTCTATGCCTAGTTTATTGTTTTTCGTCTCGACGATTCTAGGTATAGCAACTGAAGGGAAAGTTTGAGATAAGTTGTTTGAGTTTGATTTCATTTATGTTAAGAGTTAATTGTTAAATACTTGTTATTTCAAAACGATGTTTTATAAAACAATCACTCATTGGGCTATTTAGCTCACTCTTTGGATAAATATCCCCATATGGATTACGTTGTTTGGAAAATTAAACTGTGCTTTAGTACTTCAAAGAAAACTTCCCTCCCATGTCCTCTCACCTCATGTCTGCCCCATTTGTGTTGATAACATGAAAAATATTTAGCACCTTTTAATTGACTATGTCTTTGTATCGAAATGTTGGTTCCGTCTTCTCCAAACATTCAATATTTGTTGGGATTTTTTGCTCAATCAAGGCTTATTCTTCTTTGTTCTCGACCTGCTACCTATGGACATATTATTTATGATTTTGTTTGGTTTTATATTTGTCTTTTTTTGTTTTGTTTTGTTTTGTTTTGTTTTTTTTGTTTTTTTTTTTTTTTTTTTGAAAAGGAGACAACCTCTTTATTAATATTAAAATAATAATAATAATTAGACAAAAGCTCATAGTACAAGAGAGTTATACAATGAACATGTAACCATGGATCAGGGGTGCACCTTGGCATCTCAACTAGGTTGACACCCCATAGCACCCTCATCATATCCAACCAAGCTAAAACCCATAACAAAGGAGTAATGTCCAAAGGCAAAACAAACACAAAAAAAGCCTTCTATTTGTGGCTTTTGGTTTTGATCTTGTGTTGTCGCTTTTTGGATGTGATGAGGGCGCTAAGGGGGTGTCAACCTAGTTGAGATGTCCAGGTGCGTCTGTTGATCCTCCATCCTATTGCTCTTTGTATAATCCTCATGACATTGACTTTGTCTCTTCATTTTTCAATATTAATAATAGTGAGACTCATATCTTTTTTTTAAAAAAAAACAATATGGGTTAATTTGATAAAAGTGTTGCTAGCAGAGATTTGGTTTGAGCACAACCAACACATTTCCATGATAACAAAAGGGATTTGCGTGGTGAAAATAGATCTATTAGATCTCTTGGAGCAATAAAAAAGAAATAAGATCTTTATGTGAAAGTCGAACTTTTTTTTATGGAGCTTGTGAAGAAAGGCCTTTACTTTTGGGCAACATTGGAATTGGGGCATGGTTGTGCACTTATTATCAAAAGTTGTCCCCTAACGATCAAACTGGTTCACTGTTGCGAAATGGTGGGTTAGTTTAGGACATGTCATTATTCTCGAACCTTCAGATAAATCTCCTTATCTTAGGGAATTAAAAGTTGTTCAACACAGGCTTGAAACATACATGTATAGGGCTTCTGTATTTTCCCATAAGGAGCCAATGATTGATTATATATTGGTCTTTTTGCAAAGGGAAAGATTTCCCTAACACGTATTGTAAAAAAATATGTAGTTGGCTAGTAGTGAAAAGTTAGCAAGGCTATTCATGTTTCTCTTGGTGTTCCCTCTCACTCATCTTGAAGCTTATTGTGGGCATTTTGTCAACTTACTGTGGGTTTCTTTTGTATTTTGTTTTAATTAATTACTTCGTACTTATTTTACATTTTAGTTTTCATTAGTGCGTCCTGGATAGAGGATTTTGTTTAGCTCGTTGTTATTGTTGATAAAATTAAAATGCCAACGATTACAATTCTTGAGAACGGACTCATCTGTTTCCAATTCAGATGCCCAAAACTTGTTGAATGGATCCTATCTCGTTGATCGCGACATCTTGCTGGCAAAAGTATGCTCCTCCGTAAATGGACTCCAGGTATTGTCCCTAAATCCTTTGTTTTTTATTATGTTCCTATATGGATTAAACTAGGTAGGATTCCAATGGAGTTATGGACAGATGTCAGATTGACTGTTGTGGCTAGTGTTATAGGCAAACCTCTATCTTTAGATCTAGCTACTAAGGAAAGACGAAGGTTGTCACATGCTTGAGTATGTGTTGAATCAAATGTGGACTCTCCTATGCTGCTGAATTTACAATTCACCTTAGGGGAGAGGATTTCGTTATGCTGTGAATTATGAGTGGAAGCCTCGAAGGTGTAATTTGTGCCGGTCTTTTGGGCATTCTAGTGGTAAGTGTCCTAAGATTGTGGAAAACAAAGTTCATCGAGAGGAGGATGTGAGCAAGGTGGTTTCAAACAAAGAGGAGGAACGGACAATTGTGTCTTGTGATGTGGTGTTAGACTTTAAATAGTTGGAGGAAAGTAAGACTAATAGCTCCCCCATTAGGCATATTAAGGAAAAGGAGGTAGGTAATCGAGATGAAATTACTCGTTATTAGGAAGAAAAGAGAGTTGGTTTATGTTCGAGAGAAGGGTAAACGTGTGGATGTGATTATGCCTAACTCTTTTGGCAGCCTTATGAAGTTGGGTGAGGGAGACAAGTGGACCTTATCTATAGTGGATGACTCCCCTCCCCCCTTACAAGTGGATGATACCGCTATTGTTCTTAGGCGTATGTTATTAATCACCTTAAGATAATTTCAAAATATAAATATATTTTTAGTATAAGTCCTCACGTTTGACTCTAGACTCACCAAGAAACCTTATTTGGATATTACGAATATGACAAAATTAGTGATATTAGATGACTATCAAACGATAATCATAGGGTTATCAACTTTTAAATTTACTACTTTTAAAATTTAGAAAATGTAGTGACATGAGTCATGTGATTATAAATGTTTTTGTTATTTTTGCAGGGTTCCAAAGAAAAAAAAAAAAGTAAGATGTGATTGATAATATGTGAAAAAAGGAAAAAAATTAAAGAAATATAACTCGATATATCTAATTTGTTTAAAAACGACCCCATTTGTAATTTTTCTTTTCAAAAGTCACACAACATCTTTTTGGAAAGTTTTTTTAGAGAAGCATGCCAATACCTTCATCCTACGTATGTAGATGTATTTATGAATAATTTTTAAAAGTTCAAAACAATTTTTTTTAACATTTCAAAGTTTAAGGTTATTTTTTTACACAAACTACAAAATTCAAAAGAATTTTTTTTTGTAATTTAACTAAATACTGTTGTATGTATATATATATTAGTTATCTTTTTTAGTCCTATATTGTAAAAGAATATGATTATCGATTTATCGAAATCTAATTTGTAAATGGCTTAAAACATTTAGTTTGTTGAAAAAAAATGACAAAACAATGGACCAATGGACAGCTAATACAAGTCGATGAAGCGAATACCAAAATTCTCTCAATCCAATTAAGCAAGATTTCAAAAAAAAAAAAAATCTAATAAAAACCCTACATGTACAGTCTCTCTCATTTAAAATTTCTTTCTCCTCTTCTCTAACGGCCAAGTCTCCCTCTCCTCCCTCTCCTCCCCCTTCTCTCTTGCTCTCTTGTCTTCTTTGGCCTATCTCTCAATTTCCTTTCTGTAAGGAAGAAACCCTATCATACCCATTTCGCGGATCCATCTGAATCTTCTTCTCTTAGTCGCGGATCCAATCTCCATCTTCTTCTCTTAGTGCGTCCTTTCCATTTCTTCGTACACTCCATTTTTCCTTTCTCTTCTCAAAACCCTAAGGCCTATCTCTCAATTTCCGTTTCTTTAAGGAAGAAACCCTATCATACCCATTTCACCGATCCATCTCCATCTTCTTCTCTTAGCGCGTCCTTTCCATTTCTTCTTCTTCTTCTTTGTTCGTACACTCCATTTTCCCTTTCTCTTCTCAAACCCTAATTCTCTTTAATTAATTAATTCCCTCTCCTTTCTCTCTCACTTCCTCCCTCTTCCATTAATGGCAGGTTCTCCTCATCTTCTCCTTTCTCCAGTGTTGATTCCTCCTCTACTTCGACCTGTGATGCTCTTTTCTTCTTCCCTCGCAATTTCGATTCCACCATCGTCACCGATTGGTTGCAATTTCTACTCTCTTCAACCTCAACCTTCTGATTCCCTCACTCTCACCGGATTGACTTCAATGTCCTTGGAACCTCCACTACTACTACTAGTACTCCACTCATCAAAGAATCCGCTGGATTATCAGACGCTCCTCTTCCTTTCCTTTCTAATCCTTGTCTCTCTTCCAACTCCAGTGGTGAGCCCCCGAACAAATCGCATTACTCCGTGAGTTCCCAATTAATTCCATCTTTATTTAATATTCAATTGTCCTCTTTCCATTTGTTTCAATTATTGAATAGAAAGTTAATTGAATGAACTATGTTCCAATAATTTCATGTGGTTCTGGTAAAGCACAGTGCATCCGGTCGAACTTCCCCCATTATGTAATTTTATGGAGGTAGTTTTGTAAATTGGATTGAAACAGGGGCTATTCAATGTGTATGCATTAAAATATAGGGATTGTTTTTCAATTAAATTTAAATCGATTGAGCCTCTGATATGCTAGTAAGCATCAGATCTCCTCTGTGTATATATAGTTAGGTACTCTTCTTTTTTTTATAGGTTTCGTCATATATATCACGGTCTGAAGTTGTAGCTAAACTTGCTTTCATCTTCAGTTTCTATCACTATTTAAAGGTCAGATTTTGTTCGATTAGAAGAATGTAAATTTGTCAAGGACAATAGCATGCTTAGTTTAATTGTACTCAAATATTGTTACTAAAACAATTGCTTTATTTGTGTTGATACCATTATTTGTGTGGTAGATCTCTTGATTCATTTTGATGTTTGTATTTTGAAGACATACAAAGGTCATAATACTAGTTGCTATTCTTTTTATCTTTACGTTTCATTTTTGTTTTAATATTTCACTGTCTCTATAATTGATTGTACAAACATATCTCATCATTCGATCACTTTTCAAGTTTTAGATTCTGAAATTTGTATATATTGGGGTTTTCCTTTTTCTTTATTTTGGATTATTTCAAATCTCCAAAGATCTTTCTTGTAACATTTGCATATTTTAGTTTGTTAAAATCTTCGAAAGTAGAGGAGAAGGCTCCAAAAGCATTCTGTCTCTCATTAATTTTTTCTAAAAAATAAAACCAACCTTCCGACGGTTGGTTAACACTCCTGGACAGTCGAGATAGGGTAAGACTTGTATTCTGGTTCTGTTGATACCTATATTTGTGCTTCATCACTTTATAATTGTACTTTTATTTATCCCCTTTGTATATTTCCATGTGTTTCATGTTTGTCTTTTATGTTTCTTCTATTTATATATTTCTTCATGTTCTTCTCCATTCGGGTTTGCTCTTGCGGAGGTTACACATTCGTTGTTGTGTTGGTACTTTAGTTAATGATGTCTAGTAATTTTTGTTTTGCAAATTTTCTTGTTAGTGCTCAAGTTTGATTTCATATTGCCTTTAGCATAGCTTTACGACTTCAGAATTCAATTGCACATTGCCCTTTTTTATTTTGTTATTACTGATGGACTTATTTGTGATACCTTTTGAAGAAGAAAATTTATGGCTATTTGTGTTGAAGTTTATTTGTTGATTATTGATTGGTTTTTTCCCTCCACTTTTCTTAATATTTTGAATTGTGTAATAAGGCAAGAAATTTTTTAGTCCGCTAAATTTGTTTTGTTGATGAATTGTTTCCTTTTTTTTCTCGGTTTTGTTTTGAGGTTTTCATCGTTATTCATTTGGTGACTAAATATTACTCATGGGTATTTGTTCGATCTTATTTTGTTGTGATCAATTGATATACATAATATGCACTATAAATTTGTTAAATTTTTGGATTATTTGCTTTTTTAATGAGGTTGGAGGAACCTCAAGGTACGTTTTGTTAAAGCATATTTTATATTGATAAATTTGAAGTTGTCAAGTCTATAACAATGATAATGTTAATACGAGTAAATTTATAGCAAATTTAGTTGACTTAACTATTTACATGCTAGTTGCTCGGACTCTTGGAAAAACCTTACGTGCATTTTAACCCACGATAAGAGGACTTAAGGTTGTTATGACTTACATATCAGTTTTTGAGATTTTCCTTTGTAACTTTTTCATAGACCTTATTGTAGTTTTTTGTTCTTCATTTTTGTTTGTAGGACGTTTCTAGAGAATGCAAGACAATGTTTGAGTGAGAAATTAGTCTTGATGAAATTGAAAGTTCAATGAACAGAAGGGCTTTCGGTGGCTGAAACAAGTGAGTGATTAAGTTTTTTATCACCCGTGTTATTTGTTATCACTAAGGAAAGAAAGCTAAGTAGAAAAAGTAGAATGTCAAATGAAAAAAAAAAAAGATTAGTAAGCATCGTTATTATTTTAAAATAGAAAACAAAAATTAACATTATTGTTAAACCGAGCCATTCTCGAGAACATGAAATAGAATTGGATAGCTGCCATGCATCGTGTCTATGAATGTTAAGAATGAAACTATCGGTAAGGTTATAGAATAATCATTCTATCAGCCTCAATTATGATACAGGGTTTATGAAATATAATTTTCTTATGTATTGTAATAGTAGAAGATTCTTCGTCAGAAGCAAAGCTTATAGCTTTGAAGAGTATCTAAAGGTTATAGAAGAGCAACCGAAAGCTTACGATCAGCTCCAAACCAATTTTCCAGCACAAAGCCAGAGTGGATCCCAAGTACAACGGGAAGGTTGTTAAAATCAAATCTCTTATGTCTTATTTCATAATTATTTAGTTTTGATCTTAGCTACAACAATTTTCATTTTTTTCTAGGTGAGTATTGTATGTGCTTAGAAATTAAGTGTTTTGAAAATTAGAGGTAAGCAATCACACTTAGAAACTAAGTGTAGAACCATAGAAATGTTACCCCATCGGTTCTAGCAATGCCTAGTTACCGCAGTTCATAACAAAGAAAGAAAAGAGGCTCGTAAATGCATACCATACAAAAGTGAGACAATCAACAGTTATAAAAAAACATATGCAATATGCATTAAAAAAAGCTCATAACAAATGCAGAGTCAAGTCGGTTAGGTCAAGTAGAACATGTTGAGTTCCCTAGCTATTAGAGCTTTTGGGGGAAAACATCGCTTTTGGCCTAACCAAAACTAGACCATCTATTTTTAGTGTTTTAAACATAACGTCAAGTTTGATTGAGGGCTTTGAAAAGAGGAGGAATCCTCCTCGATCCACAGTAGGGCGAAAACGAGGCTTGTTGTCACTTCGAAGGGAGCAGTCAAACTTAGCATTGAGTTTGATTTTTTTTTTTGAAAGGTAATGATAATATTATACAACAACAATGTGGACCCCACAGCCTGAGGTCAAGACAAAAGAGCGAACAACACTCACAGAACAAGTAGTTAGACAAAACAACCCATAAGTACCCAAAACAACCCCACATCTCGGGAACAATAACTAAAACCAAAAGAAACCAACTAGTGTTCCAAACATTAAAAGGACAAGAAGAAGAGAGAAAGACAACAAAGTTAATAAAGAGAAGAGAAACCCCACAGCCGGGGACAAGCAAACGAAAAGAACATTAAATAAGACCATGAACACCATCCGACAAGAAGCAGCACGCGCTTTAATACACGACCGAATGAGCTGGAATACAACCAGAGGCTCCCGAATAGCACCTCCATGAAGACGATGATTTCGCTCCTGCCAAATGAAATAAATTGTAGCACACCAGAGAAGGCGCCACAGTTTTCTCTCACACTCTTCCCAATACCCTGATTATAAATCCAAGATAACTCAACCCCCAATAACCGGTTCTATGAGAAGATGACATAAGCAAAAGGATCCTCGACCAAATCTCCCACCAAAAATGACAAGAAAAAAACAAATGATCACGAGACTCATAGTTCCTCCACAAAGCAAACACGATAAAGGAATCGACCTATCCCACCGACTTAACCTACCTCTAGTACCCAACCTATCCCTGATGGCCAACCAAGCCACAAAAGGAGTGCTTAGGAATATTTCCCCCACCCCATAGTAAACCCGACCAGCCAACTCTACTACTATGAGGACGAATAGTCTCCCACGCACTGGTGATACGACTGGTAATACGCTGAATAAGGGGATCACAATCAGAGCTCCGCAATCTTCCAAAGAGGAGAGGAAGCCCAAGTTAACAAACAAGAAGATGACCAATGGAAAAACCCATGTTAGCAGCAAGCCGAGAAGCTTTCGAACTATTAACCCCGACAAGAAAAATTGAGCTTTTAGGAAGATTAGCAAACAGTCCCAAAAGCTCACCAAACCTCTTAATAGTCTCTTTTCTGAAACTCATAGAATGATTATCAGCAGTACAAAAGATCATCAGGTCATCTACAAAAGTAAGATGAGTTAATCTGACCTTCTCACAAAACTGGTGGAATTGAAAATTCTGAGGTGGGTTGTTCAACATGCGAGAAAGCACCTCCATGACCATCACAAATAAGAACGGGATAAAGGGTCACCTTGTCTAAGTCCTTTCCTCCCATGGAAAAAACCTTCCAACGATCCATTAATCATAATGGAGAACATCGGAGAGGTCACACACGCTCGAACCCAACTCACAAATCTTAAAGGCGTACCTATGGCAATCAGCAGGCCAAAGAGGAAATCCCAATTAACAGAATCATAAGCTTTGTGGAGGTCAACCTTCATAGTGCACCGAGGTTTACCTCTGTACAAATGGTATGCCCCTACAAGCTCCTGACAAAGAAGAATATTGTCAATAATACTCCTCCCAGGGATGAAAGCTGGCTGATTTCCACTAACAAAAGAAGGAAGCCACACACGAAGCCTATCTGCCAATATTCTTGAAATGCACTTATAAATAACGCTGCAACAAGATATAGGGCTGAAATCCTCCAATCGATCAGCACCATTCCTTTTAGGAATAAGTGTAATAGCAGTCGTATTCACCCCTTGAGGGAAGTAATTGGTCTCAAAGAAGTGTAAGACGACATCACAGAAACCTTCTTCAACCACCGTCCAAGCTCCTTTGAAGAAGCCAACTGAATACCCATCGGGGCCTGGAGCCTTTCCACCATCCATGGAGAACAGAACAAGTCTCACTTCCTCCCTACCAATAGGCGACTGGAGGGCCTGACAACACTTCTCAGTCCATCTAAACTGAACAATCTCCTCAATACTAGTAGAGAGCTCTCTATAGCTAATATTCTGAGAACCCATATATCTTTGAAATAATTCACTACCACCCGAGTCACCTAATCATAGTTAGTCAACCGATTTCCATCTGGGTCAATAACTGATCTCAAAGCATTGCTGCTCTGCCTTGATCGAACAGATCGATGAAAAAGGCAGTATTCTGGTCATCTAGCTTCAACCATCTGATTTGCGACTTCTGGCGCATAGCGGCTTCCTCCACTCTAACCGCTTTCCAAAAGTTTACCGTGGCTAAGCTCGCGTGATTACTCGCCTCCTCCGACAGAGAGTTCGTCTCCATCTCTCTTTGAGCTCGGTCCATGGTATCATTGGCAAGACGAACATCCTCACTGATGGTCCGGATATGCCTACCAAAATGTCTGCGAAGAATCGACTTGAGATTTCTTAAGTTCCTCACAATATTCACAATTGGAGAAACTCTAGTATCTTTGGTCCAAGTAGAGGACACAACATCCATAAAGGACGCTTCTTCAACCCAATGGTTAAAGAAACGAAAAGAGACCACTTGTTGGCTTCGCTGATTACTAGGATCGACAAGTATGGAGAATGATCAGAAATACCCCACGGGAGGACGTTAACCCTCATGTTAGGCCATGTACTAAGCCCCTCATCATTCACTAGGATACGATCAAGTCTCTTCATCAAACCCGACCCATGTATCTTACTAGTCCAAGTAAACCAGTTCCCCTGGACCGCGGGTTCAACAAGGTTCGCCTCTTTAATAGCCATGTCAAACTCCTCCATATCCACCACGTTCGGAGCACCCCCAAAGGCTTCAGAGTGGAGTCTGATGGTGTTAAAATCACCCAAGACCATACCCGGTCCTTCACCGCTCTACACTTTACAGGGCTCTTAAGGCCCCGCACGTTCCACGTACACCAACTAACCATGAGGTCATATGGGAGCCGCCTCTCCCATAGGAATTACATCACCTGTAGTACTCAAAAGGACCATAGAAGAGTCATCTACTCGTAAGGGAGGAGGGGAGCCATCCACTATAGATAAAAGCCATTTATCTCCTTTATCCACCTCCATGAGGTTCTTAAAGGAGTTAGTGATACTCACTTCTGCCCTTTTCCCTCTGTCCCGAATAGAGATCATTCCCCTATTTTTCCTGTCAACTGGGGTAAATTCCTCCCGATTCACCTCCACCTTTTCAGGAAGTTTATGGGTAATAATTTCTCCTTCTTCCATGTGTTGGAAGGATTCCAACACAACATCTCCATACTCCCCACAATCTGGAACCACCTCTTTAGTAGGAACAACCTCTTTAACAGGAACCTCTTTACTTGCAGCTTCCTTTTTACTATCTTCATTGCCTCTTTTCTTAGGGCAGGTGTTCTGCAAGTGTCCAAAAGATCTACACAAGTTACATTTTTTCGGTTTCCACTCATAAGTGACAGTTACAATAAATTCCTCTCCTCTAAGGTTGACTGTTACTTCGGCAGGCATAATATTGTCCACATTCAATTCCACACATATACGGGCATAAGAAAGACGACGCCTCTCTTTAGTAGCAAGATCAACTAAAAGAGGTTTTCCTATTGCACTCGCTACCACAGCCAAACCAGCATCCGTCATAGCTCCAACGGAATCCTCCCTAACTTTATCCAAACAGGAACTGAATCAAAGACGAAGGATTCAGGAACTATACCTGGAGTCCATTTGCGGAGGAGCATAGGTTTGCCTCCAAGGTGCCATGGGCCACGGGATAAGATCCACTGTATTGACTTCAGATGTTTGAATTGAAAGCAGATGAGCCCATTCTCCATCAGAGTAATTGTTGGCATTTCAATTCTACCCCAAATCTTCTCTATAAGACGATAGATGACTAGATACACAATTTTGCATCAATTAATTGGCTGACGAGGGAGTTCTCCCACACTCTAACTCCTTAACTAATAACTTCTTCAAACGGGTCACCACAATTTTCTCTCCCACGGTAGTCAGAGGTGGGTCGAGAAACCTCTTGTTGAGCCAAATAAGGAAAAATTTTTGCCTGCACCTCTAGAATTATTAGATTTCTGCACCTCATGCCCACGAATCGAAACAGGCGGCCTACCATTGGAATTAGTACCAAACGGTTCTCTAATGGCTGGCCCATCATTCAAATGCCCATCAACCGGCCCAATCTTTGGGGCACTTGCAATAGCATCCAGTCGAGGTCCATATCCTTCGGCCGCTGCAATTTGCCCAACATGCTGAACACATGAAGCACCAGCAGGTAAGCACTCCTTCTGTGAGATCCCAATTTCGTGTGAGATGGACGGCCCATCATTCAACGATGGCCCATCAACCAGAGATCCATGACCAATTCCATTCGTAAATGTGAACACACCATTCGGCTTCACCCCTTTACCGGCTCACTGGGCTTCATCAAGTTTTCATTCGAAACAATCGGTCCACACGCCTTTGGGCCAACAATCTTCATGGGACCATCTCCGCTCGGTCCATTTCCTGTATTTCGATTTCTATATGTTTCATGGTTCACGTAAACCGGTTCGGGTCCACTCATGTCCGACCATTTCTTCCTCACAGAAATTAGGTCAGCCTTTGCAGTCGCCGCCCTTCGGTCGTTCGCCGCCATATCATGTACGCGTTGAAGGCTTGACATCACGCGTTTCTTCACCTCCTCAATGTCACTGGATAATTTCTTCATTGTTTCATGCTTAAGACATCAACCCAACACCCGTGATGATCTTTTCGGCCCAATTTGGGAACATGAATGAACTAAAAAAGAATTGAAATTCAACCGAGGAGATTCATGCGAGATCCCTCCAGCGAGTGAATTAAATCACAGTCTCCAAACCCAGAACTGATAGCCAATAAATCGATTTTGTACCACACGCAATACTTTCAAGATAGTTCAAATCAATTCAGCTTGGAAACCGATTTAAACAATTTCTGGACAGACGTTAATTCTCCGAATCAAAACGAATATCATTCGTAATGGTTCAATTGATCAATTGTAATCAATTTCGAAATGGATACCAAATGACATTAGTTTTCACATTCAATCTGCCAAAATTGAACGAATTACCTTCGAATTTGATCCCTTGCTGGCCGCAGCACTCACCAACCGTTCGCCTCCTTCACCAGCCGAGTGAGAGAACTTGGAAATCCTAGAGAGATGCTGTGAGGTACACGCGCCGAGATGAAAATTTTTCCTTTTTACTCTAATTGAGTTTGATTGTGGGCTTTGAAAAGAGGAGGAATCCTCTCTGATCCACAATAGGGGAAAACGAGGCTTGTTGTCACTTCGAAGGGAGTAATCAAACTTTGAAACTAAGTGTAGAACCATAGAGAGATTACCCACCGGTTCTAGCAAGGCCTATTACCATATTTCATACCAAAGAAAGAAAAAAGGGCTTGTAAATGCAAACCATAAAAATGTGAGACAATCAACAACTATAAAAAAAACATATGCAATATGCATTGAAAAAAGCTCATAAAAATTAGAGAGTCAAGTCGATTAAGTCAAGTAGAATGTGTTGAGTTCCCTAACTATTAGTGCTTGTGGGGGAAAATTTCACTTTTGGCCTAACCAAAACTAAACCACCTATTCTTAGCGTTCTAAACATAGCATCAAGTTTGATTGAGGGCTTTAAAAAGAGGAGGAATCCTCCCCAAACCACGGAAGGGGGAAAATGAGGGTCGTCACTCTGAAGGAGCAGTCAAACTTAGCATTGAGTTTGATTGGAGGCTTTGAAAAGAGGAGGAATCTGATAGACCCCTATATTACATCTGTACAGCAGAAGAGGGATAAAGAAATTAAAAAAAAAATATCACGTGCACATGAATAGCATGTGAGGGTTAGTAAAGGGAAGGGTTAGTTACCTTATTGTTAGTATAAATAAAAAGTAATCGTGGGCGGGAAAGTTAGGTTTTGTTTGAGAAAGTGAATTTCTATTCTTCCTTGAGAGAGAGGATAACAGGAGAGGGATTTCATATTGTAATTAGGATTTCATTCCTATTCTATCATTAATAATATAGTAGCAATTTTATTCCAAGACTGGTTTCCATCAAATTGGTATTAGAGCATTGATCTTGGGCAAGAAGAATGCAAATGGTTCAGACTCGGATCGAAGAGATGGAGACGTTTGACCAGGAAATACAGGACATTAAGAAAGAGATTAGTAAGATACTGGTGATCGAAAAGACGTTGGCCAAACTATCCAAAAATATGGAGAGGTAGAATCAGATGATGTTACGAATTATGGAATCGACAACAATGCACAATTCATCGACGAAGAATGTGGACGAAGGCGAAGGGTGACCAAGATGGGAGAACGAAACAAGGAAGGAAGGAAAGAAAATAGATGATGAAAGTAATAGTGACTGCAATAAGTTTAAGAAGGTGGAGATGTCGATATTCAATGGAGATGATCCTGATTCTTGGCTGTTTCGCGTAGAGAGGTATTTGCACATTCATAAACTTACTGAATTTGAGAAAATGACTGTATCCACTATTAGTTTTAAGGGACTAGCATTGAACTTTTACCGTTCTCAAGAAGAACGAGAGAACTTTGTAGATTGGGTGAATATGAAGGAAAGATTATTGGTGCGATTTCGATCCGTTAGGGAGGAATCGCTGTATGTAAGGTTCTTGCAAATTCAACAAAAGACAACGATAGAGGAATATCAAAATTTATTCGATAAGTGGGTAGCTCCTTTGTCGGACCTATTAGAGAAGGTGGTAAAAGAGACATTTATGTCGGGATTGAAACTATGGATCTACGCGAAGATGGATTTATGTGAGTCGAAGGGATTAGCACAAATGATACGAATCGCGCAAAAGGTAGAGAACAAGGAAGATATACGTCAGGAAGCAAATCTTTCTGGATATTCTGGAGAAAAGGTGATAAACTCCCATAATAGCACCAAGGCTAATACCATTGCGAATACAGAAGAAAGTAAAGGAGGAATGAATTGGCCGATGAGAACTATTACTCTACGAGGAACAACAAAAGAGGAAGTACGGAAAAAGGGACAGACGAAGCGCTTATTTGATGCTGAATTTCAATCTAGAAAGAAGGGATTGTGCTTTCGTTGTAATGAGAAATATTCTCATGACCACAAATGCAAGATGAAAGAGCAAAGGGAATTGCGAATGATTGTTGTCAAGGAAGAAGGCGAGGAGTATGAAATTATTGAAGAAGGAGGAATTGATCAGAAAGAATTGAATGCCCCTGAGATCGTAGAGGAGAGTCAAGTGATGGTGGAATTATCCATTAATTATGTGGTGGGATTATCCAACCTAGGGAAAATGAAGGTAAAAGAGATGATACAAGGGAAGGTGGCTATAGTACTAATTGATTGTGGAGTCACACGCAATTTCATTTAAAAAAAATAGTGAAAGAGTTGCAACTGAGTACAAGAGAAACGTCGAAGGTAATTTGTGAGATGTTGAGTTAATGCTGGGAGACTAGGTAGTGAATGAGTTTTTACCCTTGAAGTTGGGAGGGTAGTTGCCATACTTGGAATGCAGTGATTGTATTCCTTGGGAACGACTGGAGTGGATTGGAAGAATATGATGTTAACATTGATATATTAGGGGAAGAAGGTGATAATCCAAGGAGATCCGAGCCTAACCAAAGTCAGGGTCTGTCTTAAGAAGTTTATGAAAACATTGGGGGGAAGAAGATCAAGGCTTTTTAGTAGAGTGCAGAGCCTTAAAGAAAAGTGAATCCTTAGAAGAAGAGAATTGGGAGGTCGAATTAACAGTAGAAAAATCAATAGCGATGATCCACTGTAGGAGGAAAACTTCGAACTTCGAAACTAAGTGTAGAACCATAGAAAGGTTACCCCACTCGTTCTAGCAAGGCCTAGTTGCCACCTTTCATACCAAAGAAAGAAAAAAGAGGCTTGTAAATTCAAAATACAAAAAAGTGAGAATTGAAATTTAGATTCTAGTAATTGAAATAGTGAAAGAAAAGTTCTGTCCCCTTGTATTTTCTTGAAATGAAAATTCGAATCATGTTTTTATCTAAAGTTGAATTGCATTATCTTTCTTTTTTTTTTTGAAAAGTTAATATCATAATACAACAAGGATGACCTCACAAGAGCGGACAATGCTCACAAAAATAGGAAGAATCCAAAGTATCAAAAGAAAGAACAATAATAAACCCAACAAAATTAAGAGCAACAAAAACATAAAAAGTCCAAACAACCCCACAGCCCGAGAACAAGCAGATAAAACAAAAATCAAAAGAAAACAAGCTAAATAATACCATGAGCATCCTCACGCAAATAAACAACACGAGCACTGATACAAGATGGAATAAGCTGAAACAGAACAATGAGCTCACGAGCTTGACCACCATGGAGACAATGATTATGCTCCTTTCACATAAAATAAATCGTAGCACACCAGAGAACATACCACAACTTCCTTCTCACACCCTTACCAATACTCTAATGACAAACCCCAAACAACTCAACCCTCCAAAGCGAATCCTTCCCAAACCACGGAAGAGGAGAAAATGAGGGTCGTCACTCATGCAACGACAGTCAAACTTTAGCATTGATTTGATTAGGAGGCTTGCAAAAGGAGGAGCGAATCTGATAGACCCCCTATATTACATTTGTACAGCAGAAGAGCGGATAAAGAAATTAAAAAAAAAAAAATATCACCGTTGCACATGAATAGCATGTGAGCGCCTTAGTAAAGCGAAGGTTAGTTACCTATTGTATATAAATAAAAAAATCGTGGCTCGGAAAGTTATGTTGTTGAGAAAGTGAATTTCTATTCTTCCTGAGAGAGCAGATAACATGAGAGGATTTCATATTGTAATTAGGATTTCATCCTATTCTTATCAAATAACTATAGTAGCAATTTTATTCCAAGACTGTTTCCATACAAATTGCGGCTATTAGAGCATTATCTGGGTTAAGAAGAATGCAAATCGTTCAGACTCGCTCAAAGAGATGAGACGTCTTGACCAGAAAACAGGGACATTAACGAAAGAATTAGTAAGATACTGTACGAAAAATACGTTAGCCAAAATATCCAAAAAAATATGCGAGATTTTAAGGGGGGCAATTTTCAATTGATTTTATGTACTGAATTATGCGAATCGACAAACAAGCACAATCCTCGACGAAGAATGTGCACGAGCCGAACGCGTGACCAGATGTTGAGAACGAAACAAGGAAGAAGGAAATGAAAATAATGATGAAAGTAATATGACTCCAATAAGTTTTAAGAAGGTGGAGATGTCCATATTCAATGACGATGATCCTGATCTTGCTGTTTCGCGTCTAGAGAGGTATTTGCCACATTCTATAAACTTACTGAATTCAGAAAATGACTGTATCCACTATAGTTTAAGGACTACATTAACTTTTACCGTTCCAAGAAGAACGACGCATAACTTTAGATTGGAGTGAATATGAAGGAAAAAAAAAGATATTGCGCTGCGATTCCGATCCGTAGCGAGGCAATCGCTGCTATTAAGGTTCTTGCAAATTTCAACACAAAACAACGATAGAGGCAATATCAAAAAATTTATTCGATAAGTGGTAGCTCCTTTGTCGGACCATTATAGAAGTGGTAAAACAGACATTTTACTGTCGGGATTGAAACTATGATCTACGCCGAGATGGATATGTTGAGCGAAGGTTAGCACAAATGCATACGAATCGCGCAAAAGCCTAGAGAAGCAAGGAAGATCATACGGTCAGAAGCAAATCTTTCGCATATTCTCGAAGAAAAGTGATAACTCCCATAATTAGCACCAAGGCTAATACCATTTCAATACAGAAGAAAGTAAACGAGCAATGAATTGGCCGATGAGAACTATTACTCTACGAGGAACAAACAAAAAGAGAAGTACGGAAAAAGGACAACGAACGCTTATTTGCATGCGAATTCAATCTAGCAAAGAAGCATTGTGCTTTCGTTTAATGCAGAAATATTCTCATGACCACAAATCCAAGAGAAAAAGCAAGGGAATTATGCCCGCAATGATTGGTCAAGCAGAGGCGAGGATAATGAAATTATGAAGAAGCAGAATTGATCAGACGAAATTGAATAGCCCTGAGATCGTAGCGGACAGCTATAGTATGCTGAATTATCCTATTAATTATGTTGTGGAATTCCAACTAACGGAAAATTGCAAGTAAAAGATGATACAACGAAAGCGGCTATAGTACTAATTGATTGTGATCACCGCAATTTCATTTCAAAAAATAGTGCAAAAGAGTGCCCAACTGAACAGAAAACTTCGAATTATGGAGTCATATTGGGCTCGGCACTGTTAGTCAAACGCGAAAGGTAATTGTGAAGATGTTGCAGTAATGCTGATGGAGACTAGAAATAGTAATGAGTTTTTACCCTCGAATTGCAGGGAGTTCCAACTTGGAATGGAGTGATTGTATTCCTTAGGAACGACCTGGATGGATTGAATAATCATATTTAACAGTGATATATTAGACGGAAGAAGGATAATCCAAGGCAATCCGAGCCTAACAAATCAGGTCTGTCTTAAGAAGTATTATTGACAAACAATTGGGGGAAGAAATCAATGCTATTTTAGAAGAGTGCAGAGCCTTAAAGAAAACTGAATCCTTATGAAGAAGAGAATTCGTATCGAATTAACAGATAGAAAAATCAATATCGATGATTCACACTGTTAAGGAGCGAAACTCGACTTCGAAACTAAGGTAGAACCATAGAAAAGTTACCCCACCCGTTTCTAGCAAGCCTCATTCACTTCATGACCAAAGAAAGAAAAAACAGCTTGAAAATTCGAAAATTACAAAAAAGTGAGATTGCAAATTAATTCTTAGTAATTAAAGTTAGAAAAAAAGTTCTGTCCCATTTTATTCTATGAAAGAATTTGAATCATGTTTTTATCTAAAGAATGCATTTATCTTTCTTTTTTTTGAAAATTAATATCATAATAACAACAAGGATGACCTCACAAGAGCGCGACAAATGCCTCACAAAATTAGGAACAATCCAAGTATCCAAAAGAAAGAACAATAATAAACCCAACAAAATTAGAGCAACAAATAAAACAGAAAAAGTCAACAACCCCACACCCGAGAACAACCAGATAAAACAACAAATCCAAAAAGAAAAACAAGCCTAAATATACCATGAGCATCCTCACCGCAGATAAACAACACAAGCACTGATACAAGATGCAATAAGCTAAACACAACAATGAGCTCACGAGCTTGACCACCAGCGAGAAATATTATGCTCCTTTCACATAAAATAAATCGTAGCACACCAGAGAACATACCACAAACTTCCTTCTCACACCTGACCAATACTCTAATGACAAACCCCAAACAAGAGTCTCAACCCTCCAATACCCAATCCTGTGAGAGAACCATAACCTGATGACCCGTAGACTAAAATCAACCCCAAAAAGGACATGAAAAAACAAATGATAATCGCGGACTCTCAATCCTCACCCCACAAGATAACCTTCCAACGACCTAACACTACCGAGGATGAATAGATCCCATGCTAACTAGCAATCAAAAAACCACTATGACGACCAAAGAACCCAACCCAACGCCTATCACCAACATAGGACAACGAACTACAACTTGAACCCTATCCATAAAATTACATCAAATCCAAACACCTCCGACCACCCCACTCCCCTTTCAAAACAATAAATCTTAGAGAGCTAACTCCTAGTCTACTCGTTACATTATAAAGCCGCTTTCTACCAACGGTTGAAGGAAGACACCTGCCCAACCACTATCCAGGCATCAGTTTACAATGCCTATCCATCCCAACCTCCATCTGAAACATGCTCTTTTAAACTATCGTCCCCATGATAACCGCCAAAGATCACCAGACCGCACCAACACAAGAATCGACCTCCCACAAGACCTATCCTTTATGAATATAAGCCTCCACCCAAGTAACCCATAGATAACTCCAACTAACGAGCAACAAACCAAAGATTCTTCATATACTCACAACAGTCTAAGAAGACACATCAAGAAAGCAAGACCACCCTCCCAAAGAACACACCTCACCCAGCCACCTTAAACTCCTCTACCTCCTCCTTACCCCTCCAAAAGATAGACCTCAAGATTTTATCAATCTCATGATTTTTACACACTCACAGGCAGCACAAACACTTTAGCCTAGTAAACTGAAAATTATCAAAGACATATTGAAACCAGTCAATCACCTGCCAAATGATTAAAAACTCTAGCCCAAACAAGAAGAATCTGACTATAATACGTTGAATAAAGATAGCACAATCAGTAGGTCTAACCTTCCAAAAGTAAAGGAAGCCCAAATAACGATAAACACGGAGATCCAGACAAAACTCAAACTTGGAGTCAATACGATAAAACATCATCACTATAACCCCTACAAACAAACATAAAATTTACAACATTAGTAAATACCCGACGAGACACCAAACTTTTGAATAGTCTCGCTAATAAAACTCAAAAGAATCTCATTAGCACAAAAAATCATCAAGCATCATAGCAAAGTCAGATGAGTTAAGCTAACCTTCCACTAATGCCTGTGAAACTAGTAGTCTCAGAGGAGGCCGATTAACATACCGATGAGAGTGACCTCCCATCACCATATAAAAAGGAGAAGGAGATAAAGGATCACCCTACCTCAAAACCTTTGCTCCCATTAAAAATCCCTTGAAAGACCATTAATCATAATGGATAACATCGACGAGTACACAATTCTAAGCGAAACTCACAAAACCTTTTGCCACTTCGAAACACATGAACCTTCCTCCAGACTTAACAGCCTCCAAAGGCCTCAATTGCAATACCGCCTTGGAGACTCAAAAACATCAGACATAGGATTTGCCAACCTTTCTCTGAGCATCCATCGACTCTTTAGCAAATACAACTCCTCACTTAGCTCTTAAGTGCTTCTTACCAAACTGTATATGGAGGTAGGCTTGGGTTATGTAATTCTTAGGAAACTCACAATCAGAGAAACTCCTACATGGCGACTCCAAAACAAAGCAGACAACATCAATAAACATCTTTCAACATTATTATTAAGAGGCAAAGAAACATATGTTGGGATTTATGTCCTAAAACTCCGTAGTTTGTATCATATTCAGTTCAACTAAAAATCATTAGGTGAAAAATTAAAAAAAATTATAATCCTTAAATCAAATAAACAAAAAGTCTTATGCCTATTTTATTAAACATTTAACTTATGCCGAGACATAAAATGTGCGATCAAGTTCAGTATATAGCCTCAAATAGTCTATGGTCCTATTTAGAGAAACTACAATGCTACCCCTTTGTAATTAGTACAAACGATCCTAAATTCTTCATTAGAACATGAAACAGAGGCATCCTATGTAAAGTACTTACATAAGAGCTGATCCATAAATAGTCACTTTTACGTTAAACACCCTTACTGTGTTAGAACGACTATTTCGTTTATGTGCATGACTGAGTAGCTTAATCTAAATCCTAAGCTAACTAAACTCCTTTCACATGAGATTATCCTCTACATTTCATAGGTGAAGGAATCCTCATCACGTTCTCCCAATAACCTGAACTCTATCTTCAAGCCTAAAGATCGGCATCATGAATGCTTTTTCTTTGAATCATAGGATGCAAACATAATTCACTTCTACCGTTTTAGTTCAGTAATAGTTTTCTCTTAAGACTCTATAAAGACTTACATAAGACCTGAATTCACTTCTACTTGTTTAGGGTTTACATCTGCATAGTACTGTATCTCATCAACTTCTCCCAATAATCCTCCTATTTCAATAAGATCAGATGAATTGCTGAGAACATAGGGATGCAAGAAAAAATTCACTTCTTACCTGTTTTACCCGTTAGTAGATACCTTTCTCTTAAGCCACTGAATCCAAGTCTTGAACAAGGGGCCCACCCTCACATTAGCCCAGAACGACGGGATTAAGTTTATAGTTGACCTAAACCATGTTCAATAGTGCATCAATGAGACTTAAGAGAATAAAATTAGTCTCAAGGATAAAACATAATTTGATCCATTCGAGCGTTACGAAATAAACATGGAAGATTAACTTATTGATCATGGTTAATCTTGCAATCATTGATGCCCATCATATATAATGTCCATTAGTTTCCCTGCTAGTTCATATGCGAGATAAACTTAGAACACTGACTGGAATAATCGAATGTCCGTAATGATAGAAGAAGAGAGACAATCGACAAGTATACCGACAAGGACGCCCCACCTTAGCATCGACAATGAAAGCACCCCCTTGTAAGAAACTGAATAGAATTAAAACTTAATAGCCTATACCAACCAATGGAACCTTTTTTTTCGGTGGCCTCATTATAGTACTCAAAAGTTAAGCGTGCTTAGCCTTGAAGAAATCTATTTGGGGCGTGACCTCTTGAAATTTCCTAGATGCATGTGAGTGAGCAAAAGCATGCGAAACATTCGTCGTATTTATTGTGAAGAGCGAATTTCATTCTAATACTGGTTAAGAATATAAGGATGATGCTGCCAGACTGCAAGGATGCAGAGAATGCTGAAGATCACGAATTCCAAATCAAGTTTAAGGTGTTACATTTTCGCTTTCAAAAACTTTTTGAATTTAGTGAGATCATAGACCTTCATATCGAATAGATTACAAACGGTATACTATTCCTAAACCATAATCTCTTTATTACGTGCAAATGTTAAAATAGGTGCTCCAATAGGGAAATTTTGTATTCCATTGCCACTGCGCAGTCTCTTCAACATAGACTATGAAAAACTCTCTATCTTGCCATTTAAAAAGTCAATTAGATAGTCTTAGCATCGCCACCTTTATGAATTATGAAATTGCAGATGATGTCAAACAACTTTTTTAATGCACAATCTTGAAGAGAGTATCTATTATTAACTCAATTATACTTATAGACAAATCAACAACAAAAGCCGTTTGTAAATTCAAAAAATCCATTTATGATTAAAACAAAACATCTAATCTAAGATATAAGATTTTGATACTAGATCAAATCTTATGCGCCTTTGATACAAAAGGTGACACCATTATGTGTACAAAGAAGCCGGTCATTCCATTTAGTATCTTAGTCTTGTATGTCAGATGATATTCTACTAATGGAAAAGACATAGATTCGATACTTAACAAAAAAAAAATGGCCAGCTATGCAATTCTCAAATAAAGTCTGCGGAAATGCCACAATACGTTCTTAAATCCAAATTTACAAACTGCAAGAATCAAAACACTAAGCCATGTCTCAACATCTTAATAGAACAAAATGTTGCCTAGATATAAAATTAAGGAATTCCAAATAAGGTATCCTATATACATCTACGCGAATTCATTGTCAAAATAAACAATGTTCCTAAGACACCTCAAAAATTGAGGATATGCATGAAAAATTCCTATGCTCCGCGTGTTGCGAAGTTTGATATATGCAATGTTGTGTCTAGATCTGACATTTGTACCTTATAGGAGTTATGCCGTCAGACGATATCAGTCCAATCTTGACTCATCACTAGACAACGCTTTAACAATGTTCTAAAATATTTTGCAAGAACAAAACACTACTTCTCTGATGTACAAAAGCATTTGCACTCCTTACTGATACACTCTCTTATGATTTCTCAAACTTGATAAAGACTAGAAAGCTATATCAGATTATCTATTCACTCTAAATTTAAAGGAGTAGTATTTTTGGAGAAGCATAAAACAAACTTGCATATAGTGATTTCCACAATGAGTCGAGAATACTAGCAAACTTTGAAGCAGCAACAGAAAGCATTATGGCTAAGGAAAATCTGCACAGATCTGAAAGTCGTCCAAATATGCATTCATATCAATCACTTGTATTACGTCACAACAGTGGTGCAGTTGCAATTAAGAAACGAAAGCCGTAAATGGGGAAAACATATCGAACAAGCTACCTCTTATCTTAGGAAAAGTATCATCGTTCGGGTACGTTTAGTAACCCAATTTTTCAGAAATTTTGATCCGCCCGCTTTTATATTATTACAAACGAGTATTCTGAATCGTTCCATACATACATGAATGACCCGTTAGTTAACAATGTTGATTAACTCAGTCTATAACAATTGTCAATGAATCTGAATCATTGGAGTCCATGAATATAGTCCATTAGGTTCCCTTGCTAGCTCATATGAATAAACTTAAAACAGTTGATGAATAAGTCAATTGTCGAATGGAGAAAGAAGAAACTGACAAGATATGTTTATAGCCATCGAATTTCATATTAGAAATAGCAGCGTTTGAGTGTGCTTTATATTCCAGACATGCAATTTTGCTTTTTTTTTTTTTTCCATGAAAATCCTTATAAATAGAGCTGACCTCATTGAGGGCTGGCTATTAATTTGGGCTCTTGTTTTACCAAATTGCCGATTTCTTTTTCTTATTTACATAGAAAAAAAAATTACCCAAGCCCATTCTTTTCCATCTATTCTTCTCCGTACCTGCAGTCTAGAGCATAGATGTAACCCTATTTAAATATATGAAGAATGAAACGAACTCTTTCACGCAAGTCCGCGGCGCTCTTCTACTCCGTTAATACTACAACTTATGTTCGTCCATTCAAATCTTTCTACATTCTATGAGACCTATAAAATTGATACGCTATTTAGCAAAAACACTTTTCTCTTTCTTGAATATAATGATTATGTTGGCGAGCTTCAAAAGCTCAAAATCTTCAGACACGCTCTTCGCACTTTGCAATATAACTTCAAGAGCTACTTTCCACGTCAAAACTACCTACTTTGGTGTTTTATCTTCTAACGAATCAACCTCAGCACCAATTCATTTATGGAGTTTGTCTATTTAGGCATTCAATGCGTCTATTTCTCGCTTACTTTTTCTTTAAACATCTCAAGTTGGGTCTGGAGAAATCTTACTTCGTTTGGCAATTCTTTCATATCCAAGAATTCCTCTTCAATCTCAGTCAGTCGCTCAGATTGCAACTTTGATAGTTGTTTCATTGTCGACATAATTGCATCTCGCTTAGCCAAGGAGATAACAAAGCTTTAATACCACTTGTCACAAAATGCAACTTTTCAAATACGGGACAGGCGGTTGTGCAACACTTGTTCTAAATTGATGAACAAGGCAACCTTGTGAAATTTGAAAGTTGCGGACAAATTCGTGGTACGATGTAGCCTCGCTTCATCTTTTGAGAGAAATTGGTTTTATAAAACGTGAGAGATAAAGAAAAACATCGATAACATCCTTGAAGAAAAAATTGAATATTGTCAATTGCAAAGAAAGCTTAGATTTGCAAAAATCACAATAGGGCTTAGTTGGGGATTCAACTACCATGCCTCCCCTACAATACATCTTAAACTTTTTTAGCATTGACAACCTTGCATATGAAAATTGCGAAACGACGCACCTTAGGTCGGTGACAACAAAAGGAAAGCAGTTGACTAAACTAAGTACAAAGCATAAAGATAAAGTGGTTTGAGGATATTCGAGCACGCGGCCATAGGCAAATAATGCCTTGGACAAGCATACTTGTGACACTCTACGTGCCACAATCGCAATCTTTCAAACATGGAACGGACAATTGTAGAACACTTGTTTTGCTCAGTCAATAAGTCAGTCATGTAAAATCCGAAAATCACGAACAAACTCACGATATGATATAACTCCCTTCCCGTTCATGAAAAAATTGTTTTAAAACATGTGAGAGAGAATATCATTAAAAACATCATTAAAGAAAGCGTTGAAGACTTTCAATTGCAAATAAAAATTTGATTATAAAGAATACGATAAGATATGGTTGGGGATTCAACTATTGGGTCTCTCCTATAGTACAGTTTAGACTTTTTGAGCTTTGACAGGTTTGCAAATGAAAATGTGTGACACCTCACACCCTAGGTCTATGACGTAAAAAGGAAAGCAATAGACTAAACTAAATACAAGACATAAAGAAAAGGTGATTTGGGGGTATTTGGGCATGTGGCCATAGATAAACAACGCCTTAAACAAGCATGCTGGTGAGAACAGAAGCTTATAGTTAGCTCAGTATTAAGATTAAGTTATATTTGATATCTATCAATGAAATAGTAAGTTTTTCAAAGTTAACGGTGTTATAACTTAAAAGTGACTATTTCATGGTTCTAGTCTTTTGTAAACTCTTTACATAGGATGTCCACACTTTCATGTCTCTAGGATTTAGGATCACATCGTTTATACTAAATACAAAGCAAACTGCATTCATTGTGTCCTGGAATAAGGTGCCTAACTTTATTCGTACAATCTATACTATTTAGGCTCTATACTTAAACTTGATCAACTTTTATGTCTCTACATAAAGTTCAAGTTTACTTAATAATAACCTCGGGTCCTTAGTTTATTGGCTTTAAGATTATAGTATCAATAACGACTTTATTGAATAGATTATGATTACAACGAGTTTTAGGACATAAATTACAACATCTAGTTCTTACAACTTTTGATTCTAGAGTGTCAACTCTTGTCAACAACTCTTAAATGGGTAATCCATCGAGATGATCGATCATTGCAGCAATAGTGTTAGTGATATATATTAAACCACCAATTGTACCTCTGTAATTATCATAAAAATAATAAAACTACAAACACAATGCTTTTCTTTTGATTCTTGCGTTTTCACGTAAGCTTTGGTTTCGTATACATTGCTTTCAATATGGTATTAGAGCTCATTAAGCCTAAACGGATATTTGGTTCAAGATAGGTGAAACCAAAGAGGCACCATCTTGAAGGGGCATGTTGAGATATGTGGAGTCCCACAATTGAAAAACCAAGGAAACTTAGACTCCTTATAAAATAGATGAGCTACTCCTCTCATTGCCAATTGGTATTGTGATGAAACCTTATACTTTGGTAATATATAATTAAATTTACCTTCAACCACTAGCTTAAGCTTTTAGGTGAATTTGGGGTTTAATATGGTATTAGAGCTGGTGGATTTAATTTGGGGTTTAATTTCTTCAAGGCAGGTTTCCAAGAAGCGAATTGAGTTAGGAACTTTCATTAGGTAGAGCATTTGCTCTTCAACCTTTACCAGTCGGTCCACATGGGCCTTGCCCGACTATTTTGTTATGGACATGTTTACATTTTAATTGTTAATAAGCCAACTTAGGCTATCACACCCCACCACGAGCACCTACTTGCGTGGCTCGAGATATGGCGTGAAGCCAATCGATAGCACCCATGTCAAGGATGACACCATCTGACCCTTAGCCTGAACCTTTAAACTCTAAACAACAGAGGAAACATAACACATAAATTTTACTAAAACCAATTGGGCTAAACCTTTTTCATTTAACAACCTTAGACAAGTTTTACATAGACAAAACGTAATCTTATTTATCTAGAACAAAACCTTATAAAACCTTCCCAAAAGCCTAAGTCTGATAGCACAAAAGACTAATTTATCATTAGTACAAAATAACAGGACACATACGATAACAAAATGAAATCCTTCAGTAGACAGGTAGCAGCAAGTTAGGCTTAGAGGACACGATCTCTACCTAGAAAGTGGGAAAACATTTTGAATATTATGCATTTTGAAGAGTAAACAATATGCTTGAATAAATACCTTTAAACAATAACACGCTTGAAAGACTGTTCATAACATAACTTAAACATTTTATCATAAATCCGTCATAAATCATGACTTAAGAACATGCTTGAAATCACTTTAAATAAAACATTTTCCACTCACAGATACAAGCTCAAATCCTTGGTTTATAAATTTGTATGATCTTCTCATGTCCTGAAATAATGGTAAAATAGTACAATTAATTATCTTTTGCCAAGAAAATATCAAAAGTATACTTAAAAAACTTAAAAAATTACCAAAAATAGCTCAACACGCAATATGACACTGCCTGGCACGAATGGGTGGGCGGCAGGGCCTTGGTTGGGCGCTGGCTACTGTGTGTGAATCTCACAAGAGGCTTTTCACGCGCGTTGGGCATGCCCGCGTGCTAACCTTACACACAAGCACATTGTGAACCTCACTTGGTTGCGTGCTTGGCATTTCGTGTAGCCCTCCTCGTGTGCATTCTTGGCTAGTGCATTTCTTGTGTCACAATCGCGAGCTTTCAAACACGAGAGGAGCGATTATGTTGCACTTGTTTTACGTAGACAACAAGTTAGCTGATCAAAATCCAAAAACCACGGACAAACACATGATACGATGTAGCCTCTCTTCACGTTCTTGAGAAAATGTTTTATAAAACGTGAGGAGAAAGAAATTCAATGAAAATATCGTTAAAGCAAGCATTGAAGACTGTCAATTGCAAAGAAAAACTTTGATTGCGAAGAGTGCAACAAGGCTTGGACAGGGATTCAACTACTATGTCCCATCTATAATACATTTTAGACTTTTTTAGTTCTGGTAGGCTTGCATAAGAAAAAGCCAAGTCACACCCAAGGTTTATGACATAAAAAGGAAAGCAAAAAGTAAAACTAAATACAAAACATAAAAACAATGTAAATTGGGGGTGTTTGGGCATGCGACCATAAGCAAACAGCGCCCTGGACAAGCATGCTTGTTACATTCTCCCCCACTTAAACAATTGACATCCCTGTCGACTGGCGAAGCTAGAATTCCTCGATCTTCTTCTTTCACGCTCCAAGGTCTTCAGCACATTCCTAACGTGTTTCTTCCACATGGAGGTTCTTTCACTTCAGTAGGAATTCATGTATCCTCTTCATGGGTATACCCTTCCTCACTCTCTTAGGAAGGATTTCTTCCATTTCTTTATCGTCTTTCTGCTTTAGGTCACTAGATGACCATACACCATTGTTGCACTACTGGTCATCTGGATCTTGATGGTAAGGTTTCAAGTTGCTCACATGAGCTACTAGATGATTTTTTATCCATGCAGGCAACGATACCCTATAGGATGCATTTCCAATTTTCTTCAGAACTTCAACAGGCCCTTCGTATTTTCTGGTGAGATGCTGATGTTGATGTCCTCTAAATCAAATTTGCTTTGCTTTAAACTCTATGAAGAGTTGGTCTTCCGCTCAAAACTTGAGAGGATGATGCTTCTTATCATACGCTTCGAGACTTTCTCTTAGTATGCTCGAGCGATGTTCGTAGTCTTCTCCCACTTTTTCGTAAAGTTATGAGCTTGAGGATTTTTTCCTGCATAAGGATGATCAACAATATGAGGCAGTATAGGTTGTCTTCCACTCAAGATTTCGAAAGGCCTCGTTCTTGTGGATAGACTAGTTTGTGCATTAAAACAAAATTGAGCCACATCCATCAACTAGGCCCAATTCTTTTGTCCAGAATCAACAAAATGTCGTAGATATTCCTTAAGCATACAATTGAATCCTTCAGTTTGGCCATTCGTCTGAGGATGGCAGCTTAAGGATATATTTAGGCGTGTCCCCAAGAAGGCGAATAGTTCGGTCCAGAGAGTACCAATGAATCTACCATCCCTGTCACTCACAATGCTTGATGGAACTCCCCATAACTTCAAGACGTTCTTAAAGAACAAGTGTGCTATCAGCTCGACAGAACATAGTTTTGTAGTGGGGATGAAGGTGGCGTACTTCGAGAACCAATTGATTGTTGGCTTTTTGGCCCTTAATATCAAATTAATTTATTTTAATTATTCAATTAATTTATGTTTTGATGATAACAAATCTGATTTTTTTTATTGACAATTTTATTAATTTGAATAGACCATATCGTAGAGCTTGGAAAAATGATTCTAACGCCTCTTGAATCACCCAAATCGAAGTTCAAATGAAGAAAATATTGCTAAAAGAAGCTTAACGAAAAAATACCCGAGATGGTGACGTGGCGACCAAGCATTCAATTTGAACCAATTAGAGAAAGCCACTTGGAGCAATGAAGGAGTAACAAATGTGGCTTTTTGTTATGTTTTATTGGCTTTTATAAAGAAAATGAATTTAAAAGGAAAATGATTTTAATATTATTATTTTTTCTTGTGTCTAACGGCTAGTTTTTTTAAAAGAGGGTGAAGTTGCTTTATTGATTTCTTTTTAAACAAAGTATTTTGAAAAGACATATTATTATATTATTATTTGTATTGTGTCTAACGGCTAATTAAGTTTAAATCTCAACCATTCATTTTTCTTTTACTTATATCTAATGACCCAAATGATTTTGAATTTATCTTTCTCTCTTTTTAAATCCATTTCACATTTACACAAGATCATTAAATCTTTACAATCCTCAAGCAAAAAGCCAACATTGTTATTCTCTCTAAAGCTTCCAATTTTTATTCTTTTCATCTTATTCTTGAGAGCTTCTTATTGTATTGTGAGGATTAAATTTGTGAGCTTCAAATTGTATACTCACTCTTTTAGAGAGTTTTCTTTTGTGTGATTTAAAAATTTCAACATATTGTAACGGTTGGATCCTAACCCGTGGAAAGGATCGGGTTTGCTCTTGAACCCGAAAAAGGAGCAAGAATCGGTTCGGCTCAAATCCGTGGAAAGAGTCCAAAGAAGATTTTCAATCAAAATCCCAAGAGGTGCTTGGGAAAGTGGATGTAGGTTGAGTTTAACCGAACCACTATAAAATTACGGTGTCTTCTTCTCTAACTCTTTTCTAATTATTTTTTAATTTAATTTTAGTTACATATTCTTATTGGTTGAGTTTGATTGCATACTTCCATTCATATCTTTTTATCAATCTTGTTATTTAACAAAGTTTACAAAGTTCTTTATTTAAATTTAAAAATATCTAATTAGTTGATTTTACTTTTTATTTGTCAAAAAGTTTATTTAAACCCTATTCACCCCCCTCTAGGGTTGCCATACCGATCCAACAATTGGTATCAGAGCAAGGTTGCTCATCTTGAAATTTTAATTTCTTGATAAACTTTATTGTTAGAGCATTATGGCAAACCTATTGGCAAATGGTATTGTTGAAGGTCAATCTACTTCTAGACCTCCTTATTTTGATGGTTCAAATTATGCATATTGGAAAGCTAGAATGAAAATTTATTTGCAATCTATTGACTATAATTTGTGGTTAATTGTTGCTAAAGGTCCTTATGTACCCATGAAAAATGTTGATAATGTTGATACGCCTAAATTAGAAGAAGAGTATGATGAAAATGAAATGAAAAAGTGTTCATTTAATGCTAAGGCTATTAATTGTTTGTATTGTGCCTTGAGTAAAGATGAATTTAATAGAATATCCATGTGTTCTTCCGCTCAAGAAATTTGGAATACTCTTGAAATTACTCATGAAGGAACAAATCAAGTTAAAGAGTCTAAAATTAGCATGTTTGTTCATAATTATGAATTGTTTAAGATGGATGCTAATGAGACTATCACCGATATGTTTACTAGATTTACTAACATCATAAATGCTTTGAAGGGTCTTGGTAAAGTTTATACAACTTCCGAAAATGTTAGAAAAATTCTAAGGTCTCTACCTAAGACTTGGGAAGCTAAGGTAACGGCGATTCAAGAAGCAAAGGATCTCACCAAACTTCCACTAGAGGAGCTTATTGGCTCACTCATGACTCATGAGATCATCATGAAGGAGCACTTGGAGGATGAGTCCAAAAAGAAGAAGAGCATTGCATTAAAGACTATCTCCTTGGAAGTTGATCCCGAAGATGAGGATGGCCTTGATGAAGATGACATTGCTTATTTCTCACGTAAGTACAAAAATTTCATAAAAAGAAAGAAATATTTCAAGAAACACCTATCAACCCAAAAAGAGTCAAAAGGTGAGAAAAGCAAAAAGGATGAGGTGATTTGTTATGAATGCAAAAGATCGGGTCATATAAGAACGGATTGTCCTCTCCTCAAATCATCTAAGAAATCCAAGAAGAAGGCAATGAAGGCTACATGGGATGATAGTAGTGAAAGTGAAAGTGAAGTTGAAGAAATGGCAAATCTTGGTCTCATGGCTCATAGTGACAAAGATGATGAACATGATGATAAGGTAACTCTAGAACCTCTTTCTATTGATGAATTATTTGAAAATTTTGAAAGCATGCAAAATGACCTAGAAAAACTTAGTTCTAAGTATGTTGTGCTTAAGAAGAAATACAATGTTTTAATTAGTGAAAATAAGTCTTTACTTGATACAATTGCTTGCTTTAAAGAGAATGAAAATTTTGAGCAAATTGAAGAATTGAATGTCTCTAGTGATAAGCATGTTTGTATTGAGAAAGATGCTTTGCTTGATAAAGTTAGATTTCTTGAGCATGATAGTTGTGAAAAAGATAACTTGATTAAAGTGCTTAAAGAAAATGAACTAAGTGTTTTACAAGAACTTGATAAAGCTAAAGAAACTATTAAAAAGTTGACAATAGGTGCTCAAAGATTGGACAAAATTATTGAAGTAGGAAAATCTTATGGTGATAAGAGAGGTTTAGGCTATATTGATGAATCATCTACTCCTTCAAGTTCTAAAACTACATTCGTTAAAGCATCACCTATTGTGCCTAAGTTTAACATGTCTAATCATGTGTCTAATCATGTTAAATCTAGTTTTGTACCCATATGTCATAATTGTGGTGTTGAAGGTCACATTAGACCTAAATGCTTTAAATTGAAGTATGCTCAAAATACTTATTCAAGAAGAAATTTTTCGCAAAGAGCAAAGTTTTACATTGCTCCAAGGAAGAATTTCTCCAATAAAAGTAGAGTACATAAATTTGTTATGAAAAATAAATCTTTGCATAATGTTGTTTGTTTTTCTTGTGGCAAGTATGGACATAAAGCTTATTCTTGTTACCTATCTAGATCTAGTGCTTGTAATGTCTATGAAAAAATGAAATGGATCCCTAAATATGTAAATGCTAACATTCTAGGACCCAAACAAGTATGGGTACCAAAGGATCAAACTTGAAATTAGTTGTTTTTAGGTTTGTTTGAAAGCCTCCAAGAAAAACAAATGGTACTTGGATAGTGGTTGCTCAAGACACATGACGGGAGACCGATCCAAGCTTATCTCTTTCTCCAAAAAGAATGGAGGCATGGTAACCTTTGGTGACAACAAGAAAGGTAAAATAATTGGTAAGGGTAATATAGGAAATGATTCATCTACTTTGATTGAAAATGTTCATTTGGTTGATGGTTTAAAGCATGATTTGCTTAGTATTAGTCAATTGTGTGATAAAGGATTTAGAGTAATATTTGATAAAAAAATTGCATAATTGAAAATGTTAGTGATAGAAAAGTTTTGTTTGTTGGAAATAGGGATGAAAATGTGTACACTCTTGATTTGAATGATTATCCTATTATTGATAAATGTCTTTCGGTTTTGCATAATGATTCTTGGTTATGGCATAGAAGACTAGGACATGCTAGCATGCACTTAATTTCAAATATTTCTAAAAATTGTTTGGTTAGAGGTCTTCCTAGTTTTAAATTTGAAAAAGACAAAGTTTGTGATGCTTGTCAAATGGGTAAGCAAACTAAGTCCTCTTTCAAATCTAAAAATGTGATCTCTACTACTAGACCCTTACAACTATTACACATGGACTTATTTGGCCCTTCTAGAATTGCTAGCTATGGAGGAAATTATTATGCTTTTGTGATAGTTGATGATTTTTCTAGATTTACTTGGGTTTTGATGATAAAACATAAGGATGATGCTTTGAAAAGTTTTATTAGTTTTGCAAAAAGAGTACAAAATGAAAAAGGATTTTTTATTTCCAAAATTAGGAGTGATCACGGAGGAGAATTTGATAATGATGCTTTTAAAGCTTTTTGTGAAGAAAATGGTTTTTCCCATAATTTTTCCTCTCCAAGAACTCCTCAACAAAATGGTGTAGTTGAAAGGAAAAATCGTACTTTGCAAGAATTTGCTAGATCAATGTTGAATGAGTATGGTTTACCTAAATATTTTTGGGCGGAAGCCGTTAACACCGCTTGCTATGTTTCAAATAGAGTTTTAGTTAGACCTCTTTAGATAAAACTCCTTATGAACTTTGGCATGGAAAAATTCCAAATATTGGGTATTTCAAAGTTTTCGGTTGTAAATGTTTTATTTTGAATAACAAAGAAAAACTTGGAAAATTTGATTCTAAGACGGATGTTGGTATTTTTCTAGGATATTCCTCTACTAGTAAAGCTTATAGAGTTTTCAATAAGAAAACTTTAGTTATTGAGGAATCTATTCATGTTGTATTTGATGAATCTTGGAATAATGTTTCTAATGAGTCTATTTGTAGTGATGATTTAGAAAAAGATTTTGGAGATTTACTTGTTAATGACAAAGGCAAAGAAATTGTTCCAAGTATGCAAGATGTGAACATCATAGAAAGAAAGAAGAGGGTTCTTCATCCTTGCCTAAAGAGTGGAGATATGCTCTATCCCATCCCAAGGATCTAATTCTTGGCAATCCCGAACAAGGTGTCAAAACTCGTTCTTCTCTTAATTTATTTAGTAATCTTGCTTTTGTGTCTCAAATTGAACCTAGAAGTTTTAAAGATGCCGAATGTGATGAGTTTTGGATTTTAGCTATGCAAGAAGAATTAAATCAATTTGAAAGAAACAAAGTTTGGAAATTAGTCCCTAGGCCTTCTAATGCATCTATAATCGGAACTAAATGGGTTTTTAGAAATAAGATGGATGAAAATGGAAATATCATTAGAAATAAAGCTAGACTTGTAGCTCAAGGTTATTGTCAAGAAGAAGGTATAGATTATGAAGAACTTTTGCACCGGTTGCTAGATTAGAAGCTATTAGAATGTTGCTTGCTTTTGCTTCTTATAAAAATTTCATTTTGTATCAAATGGATGTAAAAAGTGCTTTTTTAAACGGTTATATTGTGGAGGAAGTTTACGTAGAACAACCTCCGGGCTTTGAAAGTTTTGATTTACCTAATCATGTTTATAAGTTGAAAAAGGCTCTTTATGGCTTAAAACAAGCTCCAAGAGCTTGGTATGATAGACTTAGCAAGTTTTTACTTGAGAATGACTTTAAGATGGGAAAAATTGATAATACTCTATTTATTAAAGTTAAAAATAATGACATGCTTATAGTACAAATTTATGTGGATGATATTATATTTGGTTCTACTAATTCATCTTTGTGTGAAGAATTTTCCAAGTGTATGCATAATGAGTTTGAGATGAGTATGATGGGAGAACTTAGTTTCTTCCTTGGTCTTCAAATCAAACAACTCAAGGATGGCATCTTCATAAGTCAAGAAAAATACACAAGGGATTTGCTCAAGAAATTCAAATTAAATGAAGGTAAAGTTGCAAAAACTCCTATGAGCACTACCACTAAGCTTGACAAAGATGAAAAAGGTAAGTGTGTGGATATAAAGACTTATCGAGGTATGATCGGATCTTTACTTTATTTGACCGCTAGTAGACCCGATATCATGTTTAGTGTATGTCTTTGTGCTAGATTTCAATCTTGTCCTAAAGAATCACATTTCCATGCGTTAAAAGGATACTTAAATATTTGCTTGGAACTATTGATGTTGGATTATGGTATCCTAGAAATGTTGAGTTTAATTTGGTAGGATATTCCGATGCGGACTTTGCCGGTAGTTTACTTGACCGTAAAAGTACTAGTGGGACTTGTCAATTTCTTGGTAGTTCCTTAGTATCTTGGTTTAGTAAAAAGCAAAATTCGGTTGCCTTATCCACTACCGAAGCGGAATATATTGCGGTTGCTAGTTGTTGTGCACAAATTCTTTGGATGAAACAAACTCTTTGTGATTTTGGATTAAAATTTGATAATGTGCCTATATTTTGTGATAATACTAGTGCCATAAATTTGACTAAGAATCCTATTCATCATTCTAGAACTAAGCATATAGATATTAGGCATCACTTTATTAGAGAGCATGTACAAAATGGTCATATTACTCTTGAGTTTGTAAGTTCCAATAATCAATTAGCGGATATATTTACCAAACCTTTGAGTGAAGAAAGCTTTTGTAAAAATAGGCTTGAGCTTGGAATTATTCGTTGTGATGCATCTTGATTTTATATCTTACTTGATATTGTTACCGTAATGCATATTGATAGGGGAGAATTAGACATTTTGTATGTGTTCATATTTTTTTGGGAGAGCTAACTTCCTTGGTATTGTTTTTGATGATTCCAAAGGGGGAGAAGTATAAGAAAAATATGTTTTTATCAATTTGTTGCATAATTGTTTCTATTGAATAATGCATATTTTTTTAGAGAAAAATTAATTAAGGACAAAGAAGGTTCTCTTATCAATTGTTTTCAAGTATGATCTTTGTGGTGAAATATATACATGAGCTTTATGGTTATACATCTTGATAATAGAATTACTTGTTGATCATGTGTGTTTCAAGTTTTTTTCTTCAATGATTTGTCATCATCAAAAAGGGGGAGATTGTTGGCTTTTTGGCCCTTAATCTCAAATTAATTTATTTTAATTATTCAATTAATTTATGTTTTGATGATAACAAATCTGATTTTTTTTATTGACAATTTTATTAATTTGAATAGACCATATCGTAGAGCTTGGAAAAATGATTCTAACGCCTCTTGAATCACCCAAATCGAAGTTCAAATGAAGAAAATATTGCTAAAAGAAGCTTAACGAAAAAATACCCGAGATGGTGACGTGGCGACCAAGCATTCAATTTGAACCAATTAGAGAAAGCCACTTGGAGCAATGAAGGAGTAACAAATGTGGCTTTTTGTTATGTTTTATTGGCTTTTATAAAGAAAATGAATTTAAAAGGAAAATGATTTTAATATTATTATTTTTTCTTGTGTCTAACGGCTAGTTTTTTTAAAAGAGGGTGAAGTTGCTTTATTGATTTCTTTTTAAACAAAGTATTTTGAAAAGACATATTATTATATTATTATTTGTATTGTGTCTAACGGCTAATTAAGTTTAAATCTCAACCATTCATTTTTCTTTTACTTATATCTAATGACCCAAATGATTTTGAATTTATCTTTCCTCTCTTTTTAAATACTTCACATTTACACAAGATCATTAAAATCTTTACAATCCTCAAGCAAAAAGCCAACATTGTTATTCTCTCTAAAGCTTCCAATTTTTATTCTTTTCATCTTATTCTTGAGAGCTTCTTATTGTATTGTGAGGATTAAATTTGTGAGCTTCAAATTGTATACTCACTCTTTTAGAGAGTTTTCTTTTGTGTGATTTAAAAACTTCAACATATTGTAACGGTTGGATCCTAACCCGTGGAAAGGATCGGGTTTGCTCTTGAACCCGAAAAAGGAGCAAGAATCGATTCGGCTCAAATCCGTGGAAAGAGTCTAAAGAAGATTTTCAATCAAAATCCCAAGAGGTGCTTGGGAAAGTGGATGTAGGTTGAGTTTAACCGAACCACTATAAAATTACGGTGTCTTCTTCTCTAACTCTTTTCTAATTATTTTTTAATTTAATTTTAGTTACATATTCTTATATCTTTTTATCAATCTTGCTATTTAACAAAGTTTACAAAGTTCTTTATTTAAATATTAAAAAATATCTAATTAGTTGATTTTACTTTTTATTTGTCAAAAAGTTTATTTAAACCCTATTCACCCCCTCTAGGGTTGCCATACCGATCCAACATTGATTATAACCAAGATGCCTCAAAGTCGTTCACCTTTGGGATGTGTAATAAAATCCATGGATTTCGCACATTCAGGGAATTTCAATGTGTTCGACTGACTTTCCAAAGTTACTTTCTCTACTAAAGCCTGAAGCCCTGTATGCTGCAAGAATTAGTGTTGCCAATCGAGGTTGCAACGTTTCAAATGCAACTGATCAGCATACCATTCAAAATTTGAATTTTCAACATGACGAGTTTGTAACTTTAGTGCCCCTTGGAGAAGAAAATGAAATTCAGGGTATGTGTAATTCAGGTTTTGTTCCACAAGATAGTACAATTTAAATTATTCTCCATATGTTGCTTAATTATCTCAGAACGGTTTATTTAAACCAGGATGCAGTGCATGACAGCAACGGTCCGGTTTCTTTTGCAGAAATAGAGAACAACATGACAGTATAGTATGACAGCTAAAAGTGATGTATACGATACCTGCTCTCAAGGATGCTCTTTAGCCAATTCAAAGCATGAGATTTTATCAAGTATTTATCCTAAAAATCCAACCAATGAGTGTACACAAAATTTCTATCAAGAATTTGGAAGTGTAAATGTGGCATCAGAGGACCTCAATTCTGAAGAGAACACATTAGGAAAATCATTTAAAATTATGTTGATGAACATTGCAAACGAAACTAAGAAAACTCAGCTCATGAAGGTACGGTACCAATTTATAGTCTTCTAAAATATTCATCAATCATGTTTCTTTTATGAGATTTTCTATTGATGGTATTGAAGTTTTATATCCTTGGCTTAGTATTCTTTAAAGGGGTGTTTGACAGAAGGAGTGGTCCAAGAAGTTGTGAAATCTAGAAAGTTTTGAACTCTTAGGGCCTAGGACATACGAAGTCAATAAGGCATAAAATTGAAATTTTCTTGTCGGGAGTCCACAAACACTTTTGGCCAAACAAAGAGCGGAAAACTCCACACTTCCCTAATCCTACTCTTCCAACTCCTTGGCTCATACAGCCTCTACGATCTCTAAATACTGATAGGCCCATGGTAGTGAAGGTGTACACCCGTAGGCACAAGAAAGGATTCAGGTGAGGAGGATGGGAAGCTGTATTTGTTGGTCTGAATGTTGCTAGTTAAGGGAGCCATGAGTCTTTTATGCTTTCATATAAATGCTATTATGATTGTTTGGGGAGGGTATGTTTTGGCATAGCTTGTATCAGGTTTCTTAGAATAATTGGGAGAGCTAGAGAAGCTTCTGATTCCTTCCCTCCATTATTGATAAATAAAATTGAGGTTAAGGCTTATCATATACATACCCAGTCATTGAACTTCTCCATATTCCTTAAGAGGCATATCTTGCTTGGCTTATTTGGCTGGCTCTACTCATGTAGGATTTCGAAAGGCGAATCTGACATCCTGCCAAAAATGATTAATCAGTTTCTTTAACTGTTGAACTTTTAGGTTGTATACTAGCAAGCACATGAAGTTTAGGGATTCAATCTTTATATTATTTTTAAGAGTTATTCAATATCCCTACCTAGAATAGACAAATGAAGCTTGAAACTACCCATAATATTAATGTTGTTGTTTAATTATGACATTTTGTTATCGGTCTTTCTAACTTACAAATATCCATCTTCTGATATGTGTTCACATGCATATTTTATGGATGTAGATTTAAATATTCTTTATTATTTTATATGGCATTAGCTGTGTACATTTTTTATAAAATATTAATATAAATATTAAACCACCGATTCACCAAAAAGTTTAAGCTGGTGGTTGAAAGAAAATTCAATTATAGCCTTAAGCTTAAGCTACTTTGGTGGACTAGAGAGTATAATCTTAGAAACACTCAATCTGATCAAGTTCTCTAAAGCAAGAATTAAAGTTCGAAAAAATCTTTGCGGATTCTTACCAGAAACTATAGAATTAAAGAGTGAGAACTGAGGAAATTTTTCCCTTAATTTTGGGGATTTTGAACCCTTATAAGCTCCTGTAATAATCCAATCTGATCTATTTCAAAGTGATTTTTCCAATCCTATTGATTTATGTAGAATAAATTCAGTGATTTTAGATGAAGGGCTCCAAAGTGATGGTCTCCCAGATACCTGAATTTTCTCAAACAGAATGCCCCATCCATCTCAAGAAATCCTTTCGAAGCACTTAGGAAGTTGGGTGATGAAGAAGAAAACCTTGTCTCGACCGGAAAGAGTTTCAGCCCTTGAATCCTTGCCGAAAAAAATAATTTTCAGAAGGAAAAAATCAAATTTGGGTATAGCTGGGATCTCCACGTACTTAGAAGGGGAAAAGACTTCAATAGAAAAGAGAGAAAAACATACCTCAAAAGAAGAAAAGGCAGCCAACCGACATTTTATTATCTCAAAAAACAGCTCCCCAACCAGATTTTTTCAAACTTAATGTATCTGCAGACATTTTAAAAGCTGACACACAGATGGTAGGCCCCAATAATTTTATTAATCACAATTCCAACGGTTTTTCTAATTGGAGGAAGAATCAGAGTCCTCTCCTCCATCAAGGAACTTCACTTGCGGGCCATCTCCTGTTTTCAGCTCTCAACCAAAATTACCAGCCTCTCCCAAGACTAAAATATCATCTGCAATGAAAGCTATTCCATTTCATGCCAGAAATTTTTCTAAGCACCTCAAGACCTATACCAAAGGGAGAACTTCTTTTCGCAACATTTGGATGAGCTTGGCTAATTCTGATTTATTAGAGGAAAGTTGTGTGAAGATACAAATTCCAAATTCAGTTGGCAAAAGGTCAGTACTGCCTTCCTCCTTAAGTAATAAATTTTCTCAATCCTCCCTCCAAACTTTCTGGTTCATTCTTTAATTTTGTGCAAGATACTTCTTGTCTCAAAAAAGTTGAGAGCCTAGAAGATGAATTCATGGAAGTTTAATCAGTCACCAGTGTAAGTAGTGCATAATTTGAACCAGTTGAAGAAGGAATAATTCAATCAGAGACAGAGAAACAAGAGGACAGTGACTCTCTCAGTCCAGATTTTATTAAATTGTTTTCCTCCCCATAAAAAGAAATTTTGTGCAGGTCAGCAAGTATCCTTCCCCCTCAAGAGTTGGTTCCTTTCTTGGCAGCATGTGAAATTGAATTGATATAAGGCAGAGGTTGCAAAGATGAAGATTATATCATGGAACACTAGAGGATTCATGGGCCATTCGAAACAATTGGCTATTAAAAATCTTTTGAAGAAAGCTAATCCAGATAGAGCATTGATTCCGGGGACCAAAAGAGAAGAGATTGCCAGTTGTATTATAAAGGCACTATGGAGTTCAAAAGGAATTGGCTGGGTCTTTGTTTGAAGCAAGTGGCAGATTAAGAGTTTTGCTGATTATGTGGATAAATATAAGTTGTCGATTATTGAAGTTCAGTCAAGAGAAGGAAGGTCATTACAGTGTGGCTTATAAGTTGTTTCAACATTAATTTATAAGTTGTTTGGAAAGGTTCTCGCAGAAAGATTAAAGAAAGCCAGGCCAGGTATTACTTTGTAAGACCTCCTATTATCTATACCTATAAAAGGAAGGGTAGAAAGGGAAATTCCTTAGCAACCAATGATGAGAGAATAATGGGACAGGATCGTGCAGGTGGGGCTCACTAGGAGGGATGAGACAGAGAGGTATAAACATGTAATGTTGGGGTGGGGGAGGCTAGGTCTTTTTTGGTTATTTCAAGGAGAGTAAAGGTTGCTGTAGCCTGAGGGTATCCAGCCCTGTATAAAGGAGCTGGGTAAGTTTTCTATGTTGTTCTTCTTTATTTTTCATATCTACTATTGTTGAATGTGTTTTGGCTTTTACATAAATAAAGAATTACAGAGTGCTGCCTCTGTTTAGCCATTTGTTTAGGATATTTTGTGTTTTATTGTTAGAATCCTAACATATTTCTCCATTACAATGTGGCTTTCTGGAAGAGTGCCAAATCTTGGATCCTATTTTAATAGCAAAAGAAACTTTGGAGGTATATATTATCCGAAAAAAGAAAAGATGGATCATTAAATAAGACCTTGAAAAGGCCTTTAACAGAGTGGATTGGAAATTTTAGAAAATGTAATGCAAAAGAAGATCTTCGATGTAGGATATTGTGTTATATTGGCCAGCCTTTACAGCATCCCCACTTTGAAGTCTTTGATGATCCGGACTTTCGGATCAGCCCTCTACTTCAAACAGTTTTTGCTCAACCAATCAAGGCTTATTCTTCTTTGTTCTCAGCATGCTGCCTTTTATTATGATTTTGCTTTGGAAAGATTCTTTTTATCATTTTGTTTGTCTTTGTTTTTGTGGCTTTTTGTTTTGATCTTGTGTTGTCTCTTTTTGGATGTTTTGAGGGCACTAAGGGGGTGTCAACCTAGTTTGTGATGCCCGGATGCGCCTGTTGATCTTCCCTCTCCCCTTTTGCTCTTTGTATAATCCTCATGTACATTGAGCTTTGTCTCTTTCTTTATATTAATAATAGTGAGACTCGTATCCTTTTTTAAAAAAAGAAAGAAAATTCAATTATATATCACCAACACTCTCCTCACTTGTGAGCTTGAAATATTTGAAAGGCACAACAACTGGAAATGGATTTTAATTGGGGAGGAAACGAAAATACGAGGCTTGAACACGAGACCTTCTTGGACCACCTGCTCGGATACCATATTGAAAGGGAGACAAACAAACAGACAACTTTACGTGGAAACCTGTGTACCAAGAGAAAAACCACTATATTTTTCTTCTTACTATTTTCTGATGAAAAATACAATAGGTACAAGGGAGAATAAATAGAATATACAGAGGAATAAAAAAGAAAAATATTTAGGAATTAAGAAAAATATTCCCATAAACTTTTCATAAATATTCTAAGATTCTAACAATAAAAAGTTCTTTTTATTCCAAATTGTGACTGCTCTAATGTGCAGTTGTTTTCTGATTTAGATGATTGAGGAACTTGGTGGTTCTCTCACTGCTGATGGGAGTACAAGCGCTCATGCCATTACAGGAAAAGTGCGGAAAACTCTAAACTTTTGTATTGCTCTCTTGCAACCATAGACGAACACTCTTCTATGTGTCCTTTTGGCCTTTGAATACCGATAATCATCTCATTTGCACCAAAGTTAGCGATTCCATACAGACAAGGCCTTTGCCGTTATTCTTCCATTGCCTCGTAGTTGTGCTTAGGCTGGAAATTGTTGTGAACCTTCTAGATCTAAAAGGGCATAGTTTCTTATTCTACTGCCTATTTACTTTTAGTTAAACATCAAAATCAATTCTTATGTTTGAGTTGGATTGTATCATGCTCTTCCTTTTCGGTTGTTTCTATCGTGATGGTGGGTAGTGGTTGTTAAGACAACCATTAGGCTTGGGTGAGAGTACTCAAGAGGGAGGGTTCCAAGTGCTTTATACTTGGTTTTATCTTGTACTTTCTTATAGTTGCATTATAATAAATTCAGATCTTGTTCTTGTTAGGAAGTATATGTCTCCAATATTATTTAATACAGTAGAGAATTAAAAAGGGTAATATTGACCCACACAAGAATATAGGAGAGATTATAGGAGGAGAGAATATCGGAGGAGATCTTTCCCATTAGTTTGTTAGTAAAGCAAAATAAAATGGAGGAAAGAGGAGGGAGAAAGGGGACAAAATATTCCAAAGAAGTAGAGGCTGCCGTCTTTCGTGCTCGGGAGAAGTAGAGGGTCCAAGTCAAGTTCTTTTTATTGTTTGTTTTGGTCATTTTCATGGTTGCGGTTTGTTCTTAGTTTTTCTTGTTCTTTGTTGTGATCCTCACTGGAGTGTGCCTTTAGGAAGTAGATGTGAGTGATTTTTTATTCTCTATACTGTAATTCATTGAGGTAATTCAATAAAGTAAGATACACTTGCCGTATATTTACAGTATCTTAACAAATTGGTATCAGAGCGTTTTTACTTGGGAGAATGATAGAGCAGCACAAAAACGGATCAAAGAGAAGTTGGAGACCTCTGATAAGGAAATCTCGGGGATACTAGTGGAGTTACACAAGTTGCTGGCAATTGAAGAAAACTTGTTATGCTTGCCAAAAAGCATCGAAAGACTGGTCATCTAGTTGGAAAAACAAGAACGGTTGCTAAATGCATCGAAGGAATAGCAGAAGGATAATTTGACGATCTCCGAAAGAATGGAAGGATCGTCGAGCAAAGGACCAACGATTGAGAGTATAATCGAAGGTGGAGGTAAGACATTGAAGGAAATCAAGGTAGAAGGTAAAACAAACAAGTTTGAAAGGGATGAAAACTCGAACGATCATAGCAAATTCAAGAAGGTTGAAATGCCTGTGTTCAGTGGCACTGATCTGGATTGTGTTTATTTAGAACGGATTGGAATCTTCAGGTCCATAAATTGATGGATTTCAAGAAGGATCTGAATCCATAGAAGAATCGAGGAAAACGTGATTGCAACGGTTATACAACGAAGGTGAAGAGGATGGCAAAGAGTGACCAAGAAGAAACTATAGAGGAAGGTCGACGAGGATTACCTGTGAGGCTCGAAATGAAGACTCGAGTGAAAAAAATTTGTTGCTAAAAGAAACACAAAATGGCTGGTTGCAATGGAGAAAGAAGAAGCCGATAGTTATCGGTCTACAGAGGCTCGAGAAGGTGGTCTGGAATAGGGGTGAATCACGTGACGAGGAAGAAGTTGTTGCACACATGATGGTGCCAATGGCGTGGTAGAAATTGGTAGGACAGAGGATTAGGACAAAAGGAACAATCTTGGGTTTTACTATTTCAAGTGGGCTTCAACTTACTCTAAATGAGCTTCAACTTATTCTAAATAAAACATTGGGGGCACATCATTTTGTAGATGAAGTGGGTGGAGAGTTCCAAAAATAGGAGGGAAGAAAAACTTGTATGTAGGTGGGTCCTAGGAATGAAACCGCGGCAGTATGATTTTGGTCTTGACGCAACACTTTGATTATGGCCTAGCCCACTAGAGATGAAGAGTTTGAAAATTAAACACTTGTTGGTGATATGCAAAGGGTTAACTAAGACAATGTGTTTTGGAAAAGGAAAATTCAAGTACATTGGGCTGCTTTGTGGGCTGAAGTCAATGGACCTTATTGGAATCGAGAGTTTTTCAAAGCCGAAGGGGAGGATTTCTTTTTCAACATTGAAGAGCAGAATGCTGGGGATTGTTTGCAATTAAAAAGAGAAAAAAAGAGAAAGGGGCCTTGATCATGTTTGCAAGCACACCTTGAGGACAAGGTGTTTTGAAGCATCGGGTAATGTTAGATACCTAGATTAGTATAAGGTTAGGGGTATAAGGGTAATTAGATATTTAGAAAGTTACTAGTAGTTATTATGTAAGTGTGGTTACATCTTATTATAAATGGAGGGAGGGTAAGTGAGGGGAGAATTCTGGGAAGTGATCTAGGGCTTGGGTGAGAGTACTCAAGAGGGAGGTTCCAAGTGCCTTATACTTGGTTTTATCTTGTATTTTCTTATAGTTCATTATAATAAATTAAGATCTTGTTCTTGTTAGGAAGTATCCTAACAGAATTCCTCTAGAAGGTCTCATGTTAGCGAATGATAATCTGCGTTAAGTGTGTATTTGTAGGAGTTCTTCTCCCGGACATCTATGGTTGATATTTTTTACCTTTCAATATATCAAAGCCAAGGATTCTTTTGCATTTCTCTATGCTTTTTCTTTACCCAATTATGCTTTTTTCAGTTATATTTGGGAGTAGTATTTCATTTCTTTCATGTGAAATGTTGAACTTCAGTAGTGTGGAGAGTGGAACGTAATATCTTACCTTTTATATTAGTAAACTTGATTTTAAGCAATGTGTTTTTGAAGATTTTATGTTGTAGATTGTTTTTTGTTCTTCAAGCTACTCTTCTTAACTTTATTTTCTCCTGTTATTGTTCTCAATGATTATCGAGCATATGCATTACCATGTGGCTTCAAGCGTGTCAGTGTGCTCTTGCTCATAATTTTTACTATATCTTTACTAAAATTGCAAGTTAATTGCAAATTACTCAGAGCTTGGATTGTCTCCTCCAGTTGGTTAAAGGAAAGCTACCGGAAGGCAGATTTGTTGGTAAGTTCGAATGGCTTGCTAGTATCAAAGCGTAATGTATTTTCTTCCACTTATGTTTTTCATCCTACCTAATTTTTGTGATTGATTAATTCCTTATTGATCTGCAGACGAGTTGCCTTACATACTAAATGATGATGACTACATATCGAAGTATCGAGCCAGCCTAAAAGCTGCAGTTCTCAAGGCAAAAGCATGTTTTTGAGCTTTATTTGAAGGGTATGATGTTTGCATATCAGCTCACGCTCAACCACCACCTAAAACTCTATCCCTGATAGTCAAGTCAGCCGGTGGAAATGTAAGTTCTCTGTTATTGTACAAATCTCGAGTACTAGGTTTGGTTCTCTATACTACACATACAACCACTATAATATGGCTATCCTCCCATCTAATGAAGACGTGAAGTTCTCAACAAACAAGCACGTATACGAATTCTAGACATGGGTCAATAAATTATAGACATGGTGACGTGTCATTTTTTTCTAAAAAAATATAGGTAGTGCTAGAACACAGTTTTAATATATATAATTTAAAAAGTATGTATCATATTTATATAGAAATTCAAAGTCAATAAGTTTATGTATTTATATGCTTAAAAATAAGCTCATCCTTCACTCAAAACTTATTCAAAGCCAAGAGTTTAATATGTGTGTGTAACCAATCTTGACCTTTATTGCATTGGAATACTTGTTGTCTAACACATCTATTGTACTAACTAGTGTTCAACACGTGTTCTCCGAGTGTTCCATACATATTGTTTATTGATACACTAGCCAAACTTGAGTGTATGTGCTTCTTAAGTCTTTAATATTTATGTTTGTTTTGATCCTAGGAATTGAGCATGTAATGTAAAAAGTCTATGCACAAGGGGTCATATGGCCATCTCCGTGTTTCTTTAATTATCAAATTTGTTCAAGTTTTTAATTGTCTCTAGATCGAAATCTGGAGTTATTTTTTTGTGATTTGGTGTACAAATACATACATCCATGTTTCTAATTATGATTAGATTGTTTTCTGGTCGCAACATTTTATTGTTTAGCTTGTCTTTGATCTTGAACTTACTATTATGTTGATTTAAATTCCATTTTAGCCTTAGAACTTTCAAAACATCCATTTTAGTCATCGAGCTTCCAAAACGTAGCCAACTAACGGTTTTAGTATTTTGTAAATTATTTTATCAATTAATATTCATTTATTCAATACTCATCGGTCATTTCTGCTATATGTGATTGGAATATATCTCATAGGAAGCATTTTGAAAGTTGAAAAAAGATGGAAAATTTTAGGGACTAGAACAAGAATTTGTTTAATATTTTTTTATAGGGTGAATTCTTGCAATTTCCTTGTAGTATATACATAATTTTTTCTCTCATTTGGCAAATTCATTATGCTTGAAAATTTAGGTGATTCATGAGCTAGATAAAGTAAACAATGTATGAAAGACGATCTTTGTGGCTTGTGAGGAAGACGTGGAGGAAGCCTTGGTGGCCGTAGAAAAAGGGATATGGACTTTCAACGTTGAATGGCTAATGGCATGTATAATGAGACAAGAAGTAGACTTGGAGGCCCTTCAATTTGCTGAGTCCCTATGAGAAACAAGGTCACCCTAACTTTCAGTTTTGAACAAGCAGCAGCCAGCCATTTCGTCCTTGTGTAAATCCACTCTTTTCTCAACTCACTCTAATTTGGTACATAAACAAACTCTGATCGCTCCATCTCTATATTCATCAGTACATAAAAGACGATAAGTTTATTCATGGAGAAAGTTGGATGTAAGTATGTTTTAGGAATGGTCCTTCATTTAGTAACTTTGGGAATTGTAAAAATGAGGTAATGAAGTTCTATCAAGTTGAATGTTCTTGTTTATGTTAGATGAGACTGATTCTTGGATACCAGAATTAACTTGAAGTACGTGTTTGAGTTCCATTGGAGTGATTAGAGAAAAAATGTTCCTTTAAAAAGGGTAATTTTTTTATGTAGACTTTCTTTTTATTAAAATTCCTTAAAATACAATTTGAGAGTATTTCAATAGCTTTCAAAGAGTTGTCAAACACTTGTAGTTTTTCTAAAATAACATATTTTCAAATATTAAAGTTTTTGACGATAATTTACATGGAATTACACGATCAGTTACCACTATCAATAGAATCACTTACAAATATTAACACGATCGTGTACCGATAACAAGACGATTGTTTACACTATTCAATACGATCACCAATATCATATGATCGTGTACCCATGTCAACACGATAATTTATTTTAATCAATATTATCATTTACCGTTGTTAAATGGTCGTTTATCACGGTTAATAGGATCGTTTAATGTATATTATTTCATCGCACGATCGTTTACTTATTCTTGCATTATGTTTAGTATTATCATTTTGTACATTTTATTATTTTATTCAGTAATAAATGTATATCTATGTCTATCTATTTCTTTCTATCACAATTAAATACTTAATTTTATTATTATTTTTTTTTACAGATTATAATGTCTTTTCCTATTGTTGTTTTTTATGGAGGTCAATGGAATGGATGTAATATTTATGAGAATTACTTAGTTGCTGAAATTTTGGTAGATGTCCGAGTGAGCTTTAATTCTCTAGTTGATTTAATATGTGAACAGATTCAATTGGATGGATAAGTAGAATTATCTGTTTTACTTGATTTTGGTAAAAGCAAGGTCCAACTGTGGTGCCAGTAAAAAAAGACAATGATGTGGCTTGGTATTTATCTTTTGCTAAAGATGCAACTAATATACATCCATTAGTTGCCCATGTAACTGTTGATTTTTTTAGAAGGTCTTCTTCTTCTAGTAGTGTACGATAGAATGTTGATATGCATTGAATGTAGGTTCTTCTTCTTATGTTTCAAATGATGAAATTATAAGAGACATCTCATATCATGGTGATTTGAAGGAAAATAGTTTATTTGAAAGTAAAGAGATGCTTTCAAAGTGTTTTGGCATAATAGAAGTGAATAACAACTTTCAATTTAGAACTACAATATCAAATTTGAGGTCTCTTGAATTTAGATGCCTACTAGAAGAGTGCAAATGGTTTATTAGGACATCTCGTTATAAGAAGAGCGAGTTGTGGATGCTATGAAAATACATTTATGAACATGACTGTTCATTGAATACTAGTTGTCACATGCAAGCTTCTTCAACAGTAATTGACAGTTGCTTGATAGATGAGTTCAGGTTCATGTCTACTGATCGTTTCATTCCAAAAGCAATTGTGCATAAGGCATGTACAAATCTTGGAGTTAATATAAGTTAGCAGAAAGCTTGGAGGGCGAAAGAACACATAGTAAAGATATTAAAAGGTGACACGGTTAAATCATACATGTTGATTCCAAGGTTCTTTGATAAATTGGTTGAATCTATCTCAGGTATAATGAGTTTCATATATAGAATGATGACATCAAATTGTGTAGACAGTGTAAATTTATAAAGTTTTAAAGAGTTCAATTAGAGATGTATTGCAAAAGTGGTTTGATGAAAGAAGTAAAGCTACTTTTACAATGAAGAGTTGTTTGACTTCTTGGGCTGAGAACGCGTTGCATTTAGAATAACATGAAAAGTCAAGAATTTTATTGGTAAGGTTTTTTTTTTTTTTTTAATGTTTGTATCTCAGGTAGATATAAATAGACTGTTATTTTTGTCCATCTGATAGAGAAATATAACAATTTATGTGTGCTTGTTTCAGATAGATAGAGATAGATAACTATCATCAACGTCTATTTGTCTCTATTTGTGCATGCTTTTTTTTTAATTTTTCTATATTTGTTTTATGTATTAGGTTGATCCAATTAGTATGACTGAATACAAAGTAATGGATGATACAAAATGATAATGTGATTTATTTATATTGGTTCTAATTTGAAATATTCAAATTTACTTTGGAAATTAGTATAATTAGTATAATATATAGTGATATATTATAATATAAAGTTTATATGTTAATGAAACTTTATTATATAAATTTAATTTTAGATAAAGTTCAAAATTAATTTATGAGAGATAAAATATTTGAATGAGTTCAAATATTAATTTAATGTGGATTTGTTTCATATTAAAATTATTAATTATGAGATAAAGTTATATTTGAATATGATTCAAATTTAACTTAAGTTAAATATAAAATATTTAATTTAGTTATTAATTAATTGAAGAATTAATTAATAGTTTAGTTTAATATTATTTAATTAAATTTGATTTAATTAAATTAATATAAAACTATAAGTATTGGAGAGATATTCATTCAATAAGATTTAAATGAAATATTAATTAAATATGATTTAATTAATTATTAACTAATTGATTAATGGTTAATTAGTTAGTTGATTTGAAACTTCTATTAATTTAATAATTTTTAAGTTAATAGAATCCTATGATTTTCTCCTACCCGTCTCCTACTCAATGAAAGAAAGAGAGTTATAAATATGTAGAAGAAAAACATCTTTTCTTAACCAAAATAAAATCGATGATTTTCTTTTCTGCAAAATAGATTGTAACGACCTAATTTTTCGAATTAAGCTGAAGTTATTACTTTAAGACTAGATTCGTCCTTTAACCATAAGACTTTATAATTTAAAAAATATATTTTTTAACAACATTAAAGAGTTTTTATTCGGGCTCTATTTCAAATAAAATTTTGAAAGTGTAAAAGTATCGATAATAAAGAAAGTTCAAGAACATAAAAGTCGTTCAATCATGAAACCCAAAACAGTGTCAATTACTAAAGAAAACCAAAATAAAAAAAATATAAAGTAGAAGCAATTTGAAGGACATTTCCTTATGGCAGTTTCGCGGAAAAAGATTAAACATAAAAGGGTGAGTATAAACATACCCACTAAGAGACTCACTACTGATCCTGTTAGAAGAAAAATAAAATTGTTAACTTCCTATTGGAGGTGCCCTGCACTTTAAAAGTCTTGTGATCATGTAGGAATACACATAATCAGTCCAATGCCCTAAAGGACACAAATATTAGTCTAGTGCTCTGCAGAAAGCACATGTCAGTCTAGTGCTCTCGAAGAATGCACATGTCAGTCTATTGCTCTCGAAGAATGCACATGTCATTCTAGTGCTCTCGAAGAATACACAACAGGTGGTGATCCCGTAGGACACCTTCAAGGCACACTACCCAATCGACAAAGCTAACAATTTTCCCTTAGTCTGTTATAAACATTTAATCAATCCATTCCTAGTATAGTCAAACTACTCCATCATATCATCAATCCAACTTAACACACTTACGTTCAATCTATTCAATCTATCACAAAATCAGTTGATACTATAACAACACACCAGACAGTCAAGATATATATATATACATAACACCTTTCTCAGTTTACAAATACATTATCCATCGTATCTACTTCTATACCAGTCTGGCATAATATACATTTGTCATCATATCTACTTCTACATATATTGGTAAACCATACTAAGTCCAGAGATCCAAACAGTCAACACATTTCAAAACTTTCAAAGAGTCCAGTAATAGAAACCCCTTACTTTAATGTTACTCAAATTTCTCGAACGAAGGAAACCTAATAATAAGAATATGGAACTCAATTACTTTCACAATACTTTCTTTCATTTAATTTCCTCAATGTAAATTCTAGCTTACCAAAGTATTGGCGAATCGAACTCCAACAAATCTACAATTTAGTTGTGAATCCAAAGAACTCAAATGCTACCTTCAAGAATCAATTAACAATTGAACTAATTATCCAAAACTACAACCCAAGGATAATTACAATGTAAAACCACCACACTCACCAATACAACTTACCACAAAAATCCCAAAAATTAGAGTAAAATGGGGGCAACAACTTCGAATAACTAGAATCGACGCGTGTAATAGATCAGATCTAATCAACAAACGAAAAACAAACTTCAGCTTACAACCCATGGCTGGAAGGTGAAGAGCCGCGCGATGGCACTTCAACAGACGCGACGGGCTCAGGTCTGGTCGACGGCTGCTTCAACTAAGTAACAACGCCGGTGAGATGATAGGTCAATCGGTGACGTTACTCATCACCTGGAGCAGAATGTGGTGGCGCGAACGTCGAAGGAGCTACGCGCGAATGAATCACAGCTTGGCTGGAAAACATAGGTGAGACGCGATGCCGAGAGTTCGAACTCACGACGAACGGTGCTTCAGCTTCAACGGAGACGAAGCGATCAATGACGGCGTGGCCGGTTGACGTCCAAGAGTAATAAAAATGGCTAATGGCTAAGGCAAGCGGCAGTGGCACGGGGAAGAGGAAGAGTGAAGGAGAAAGAGATGGGGTTGCACGTGAATCAATAAAGAATTGATATTTTAAATTAATAATAACATTAATTCTATTATTATTATATATTATTATTATTTAACCTTTAGTATTAGTATATTTTTTCATAAAAGCCCCCTTCACTTCCTGCTAAATCCACACCACAACCAAATTCCTTAAAATCTTAATAAAATTTAAAAAATTTAGCTTGAGAGAAATACCTTGATATTGGGGGTGTTACATAGTTTCTCTCTAATTTTTTTTTCATTCCAATTGTTTTCCACAAACCAATCTCATCTTCGAAGATAGGAAGGTCTCTAACGGGTGGTGTCCCCAATTCGGTGGATTATAGATTCAGAGACGTCAACAAGAGTAAGTTCTATGTATCTTTTAATTTAAAAGCATATTTAGTTCTTTATTTAGAACTTTGATTCTAAATATTGTCAATGTACTTGTATTTTGGAATTTTCAAATTAAAATTGATGAATGGTTTTGTAAAGTCTTTCACTGCCAAGAGCTTTTATCCCTTTAGGGCACACATACCAATTAAACTAATGCAAGACCTTTGACAGTAGTTAATGGTAGCATCTCACAAAGTGGAAGTGGTTGGCTTACCAACGGAAGATTTTCAATCATTTCTAGCAGTCCCTTTTCTGTTTGAGTATGACCTTCCATATTTTCTGCTATATTACTTATAGCTAATATCAAATGTGCATCTCTGCCATATATGCTAATATCACTGCCTGACTGCTCTTGATGTTGAGGCGTTGTTCATTTTTGTTCCCTACACAGAAAAGAAAAAAAATTATTGTTGTTTATTTATAATCTAAGCAATTTTAAACAATATAAAGCAGTAACTAATGAATTAAACACTAACAGTTGAGTTTCTACAGTAGATTCTTGAAGATGTGGCTCTTGAACAGATGAATTCTCATGGATGATCACATGTTTGTTATTTTGATGGTCATCATTCTTGTCCAGATTGTGATGACTAGAATCATCACGAAGATCATCATACATGTTGTTAATATCATCAAACAATTGATTCTGATTCTAGTATAGAAAGAAAAAAGGATAATAAAAAAAATAGTTACAAAATGATCGTGTATCCTTAAGCAAACAATCGTGTAGAATATCTAAACGGTTGTTTTACCAGGGGTGATCGATATTTCAGATGGGATATGCGATCGTTCATATGTGATATGCGATCGTGTAAAGATATATAAAACCTTTGTTCTGTCAGAAGTCGTGCTAAGAAGAGTTGAAAACTTGTAATAAGATCCATCAAAACTGAAAGATTTTACATCAACACGTTCCTGACACAGTAATGCAGTATCAATGAGCATCAAATTACGTGAGATGCGTATTAGAAAATATCTAACTGCTCAGTTAATTTTTTATGGACATCAAATCACCTTTTTTCAAGCTTAAGGAAGGAAATGTCGGCACTATATATGTCAGAGTTGTGCATTGCAATGGAAGTGCCAACACGAGGTGATACATGTGTGTCTTTCTGGGATGTAAATGCCACTCCCCGACTAGGACCAGCATAGTCTTAGGGAGAAAGCATGCTAGGAATTGGAGTTGTGTCCTCAATTTCTTCAAGGACTTGAGCATTTCTTCTTACACTAGAATGTCTCTTGTTCAGAGAGTTTATAGGATTTCTCAAGGCCATTTTTGCATACTTAACAGCTCTTGACAACGGTAGAGAGTCTAAATCTACACTTTCAGGGGCTTCCAACTCCACCACTCGCTGAGCCAAAGATAGAGACGAATCATTAATGATCCAGTAAGCAACATGAAACCTTGTAATTTTGGGGTCAACGGTAGTCCCTCCCATTACTAGCTCAACACTCAAACGGAGTCTCCTGTATAAAATATAAAATAATACAGACACAAAATAGTGAATGAAATCTTGTGACGTAACAAACATAAATTTTATGTATACTGCAATTTGACTAAATATTGAACAAGAAAGCCCAAGGGAATACACAAAAATCCAACGTTTTTAGGGGTCAATTTGAAAAATGGCAAAACTACTTTTTTCTTTTCAATTTTAGCAAACAACATTTTTTGCACGTGCATGGTATTTTTTAAAATACCAAAATATTCACCTTCTCCAACTATAATTATTTTGTTTTTACGTTATAATTAATTTATGTTATGTATTTATCAACTTTTAATTAATTTTTTACTTGAAATAGATACATCAACTCATATCATAACTTTTCTCTTAAAATCTCGGGACTCAACTAATTGATTCAACATTTTAATAACATTATTCAATCTTACTAATTTCAAAATAACCTAATTGAATTTGAATTTCAAAATAACCAAATTGAATTTCAAAATTACAAAATTATTATTTTTTAGAATTTGAGAATCTCAACGATAGATTTTATATCAAAATAACCTTCTCTCAAAATAATTTTAATGACTTGAATATCAAGATAATTAAATTATTATTTTAAAATTGGAAGAAAAGCATAAAAAGCGCACACGCCCACTCAGGTACACACGCACACGCGTGTATACGCACACACACCCACACACACACGCACAAACGCGCACACGTGAACACTCACTCCCACGCACACGTAGACACACACACCCATGCACACGTGGACACGCGCATACGCACACACGTCACGCGCACACGCACGCACACACGCACATATGCACAAAGATGTATAAATGAATTAAAATTAAAAAATAACTACAATAATTGTGTTTAGAAAGAGTTTTAAACCATGTTCATTTGACTTAATAACATTGATTAAATTATAATTTCTATCAATATTGGCTTAAAAGTGTCATTCGTGTAATTATTTCAATATAATGCGGTCTTATCCAATTTTACCAACAAAAAACAAATCGAATATGGATCAGTAGATCTACACTCTTTGTCATAAGAGACATAACAACGTTTTTAGGGGTCATTTTGAAAAATGACAAAACTACTTTTTCCTTTGAATTTTAGCAACTAGCATTTTTTGCACGTGCATGGTATTTTATAAAATACCAAAATATCAACATTCTTCAACTGTAATTATTTCGTTTCTACATTGTAATTAATTTATGTTATGCATTTATCAGCTTTTAATTATCTTTTACTTGAAATAGATACATCAACTCATATCATAATATTTTTCTTAATATCTCGAGACTCAACTAATTAATTCAACATATTAATAACTTTATTCAATCATACTAATTTCAAACGCACACACGCACAAACGCGCACAAATGAACACAAACACACCTATCCACACGCGCACAAGCACACACACATGCACAAACGCACACACGTAAACACATACGCACACGCGCACAAACATGCACACCGAGCACACCCACACACCCAAGCACACACGCAATAGCCCGCACACACACGCACGCACAAACACATACAAACATGCACACACCCACACACACATGCACACGGACACTCGCACGAACGCATGCACATACACATACGCACACCTACCTACACGCGCACACGTACACACGCACATATGCATAAAGATGTATAAATGAGTTAAAATTTAAAAACAACTACATTAATTGTGTTTAGAAGGACTTTTAAACTATGTTCATTTGACTTAATAACATTAATTAAACTATAATTTCTATCAAATATTGGCTTAAAAGTGTCATTCGTGTAATTATTTCAATATAATGCGATTTTATCCAATTCTATTAGCAACAAACAGGTCGAATATGAACCAGTAGATATACACTCTGTCATAAGAGATATAGCAACCTTTTTATGGGTCATTTTGAAAAATGGCAAAACTATTTTTTTTTAATTTTAGCAAATAACATTTTTTGCACGTGCATAATATTTTATAAAATACCAAAATATCCACATTCTCCAACTAAAATTATTTTGTTTCTATGTTGTAATTAATTTATATTATGCATTTATCAGCTTTTAATTATTTTTTACCTGAAAAAGATACATAAACTCATATCGTACTTTTTTCTTAATATCTCGGGACTCAACTAATGGATTCAAGACTTTAACTTTATTTAATCTTACTAATTTCAAAATAACCTAATTGAATTTGAATTTCAAAATAACCAAATTGAATTTCAAAATAACAAAATTATTATTTTTCAGAATTTGATAATCTCAGCAATAGATTTTGTATCAAAATAACTTTAATTGAATTTCAAAATTAAAAAATATCAACTTATTCACTATCTTTATCTCACAATAATATTAATGGCTTGAATATCAAGATAATTAAATTATTGTTTTAAAATTGGGAGAAACTCAACATTAAAAAATATCAACTTATTCACACACAATCACACGCGCACACACACATACACTTGCACGCGCGTGCACCCATACACGCACACACACACGCGTGCACACAAGCACACACACACGAACGTACGCACACACACACAAACGCACACATGCACACACACACACCAAACAACACGCACACAAATGGACACGCAAACACGCACACACCTACTCACGTACACATGTATGTGCGCATACACACCCAACCACACGTGGACATGCGCACACGCGAGCGCACACACACACGCACACTGATGGTTCAATTTCATCAATAGTTCCTATTTTTACTGACAGTTTATTTTTTGCCATCGATAGAGGATCTTCCGACAGACCTATGTGACGGTGTGTGTTGACAGCTTAATTTCGTTGGCAAAAGAAAAGTCGATTAGTTTTTGAAGATTTACTGACGATATTTGTCATCGACAAAGGGTAAATTTCTTGTAGTGCATGTACATCAAACATATCAAATTTGTTAAGTGTACCAATGAAGTATAACAAGTTTATTAGTGGTGTATCAAGTGTATCAAACTTATAAGTGAAGTCTTTAAGTGTATCAAACTAATCAAGTGTATCAAGGCCTCAGGGTGTATCAAGTGTATCAAGAAGAATCAAGTGTAACGAGAAGTATTATGTGGAACGAGAAGTATTATGTGTATGAAGATGTTTCAGGTGTGTATCAAAAAGTATCGAGTGTATCAATGAGTACCGAGTGCATGAATTGTATCTATCAAATGTATCAAGTGTATCAGTAAAAAGTATCAAGTGTATCAAGGGGTATTAGGTGTATCAGACGTGTATAAGGTGTATCAAATGTACATCAATAACGAGGGCATTTGTGACATTTTACCTCTTGATGTGTGAGCTTGTCTTTGTTTTTGTCACTTTCTCAAATAATAAAGTATGTGTTCTATGGACTTAATTATTATAACTTATTTTGCCATTTTCGCAAGTGTCCCTTAATTGTAATACATGTATATGTGACATAATCTAATCAAACTAACTCATAAATGGACTTAATCGATCTCATGGACCACAAATTCTTCAATTACTTGCAAATTTGGTGAGTTCCTTCAAACGGTGGGCGAAGAGCTTAATTTTAAGAGAGAGGAAAAGTCATGAAGAGTATTTGCTAGAGAGGGGGGAACGTCGCCAGAGAGCATTTGCGAGAGAGAAAGACAGCGACGATGTGGGATGAAGTAAGGTTTTTTTCGGTCGTTGTTCACAAGTGGGATGAAAGCTTCGAATTATTTGTTTTAAATCATGAACATACATTGACTAAAAAACTTAAATTGATGAGTGAATGTAATAAATTTAATATTAATTATATGATCAATACTTTACACATGTATATTGGTATATCAGTCAATAACAGTAGTAAGACAAATTATAAAATATAAGGGATAAAAGTCCTACACATGCATGTATGGTATACTATCTTGATAGCAAAAAGGAGATCAATATTCAGTAAAAATACATAACAGAAACTGGAGAGGAAAAAAGCTAAAATAGAATATGCGGGGGAAGGCTAGCTAGGAAATGCATACATAGCAGAAAATATGGTTTGAAGGAGGGTGAGAAGAATGAGGAAAGTTGCAGCTAGCAATGATAACTTTCGCCTTGTTCCAATAACCTTATTTTGCCTTGCTCCTCTGTCTCTTGCAATTTACACATAAAGCTTTGGCGATTTTACCAAAGTGGGAAGCAGCTAAGGGGACGAAGGTATATTCGGAGAGAGATTGTTAAACAATTGTAAAAAGTAAGCCCAAGAAGAGAGGTCCAATAAAATTCAGCCACCTCTCACATAGTAATTGAAATAGTCTAGCAACTTCAACCATTTCCCTCACAGAGAAGAAGAAGACCATAGCCACTCGAGGCTTTTGCATAGACAAACACCAAGAAGATGGTGTCTGGTTCCGTATCTGTGCTAAGCGCGTCGTTGTTGACGCCAGACATCACACCTTGGAAAGGCTCTCTTCCATTATATATAGCCAAAGAACTTCCGAATTATTGAAAATAAATATTTTAAACAATTTTATATTCTCCTTTAATTTATATTCACTTTTGTTAGAAGCTATTTCTTCTTCATTTTTCTCACGAAAATCACATACATAATTTATTTACTGTTCTTGTAAATGTGTAATGATTATTTTATCATTTCATGTGAACAATATGATTTTGTTACCATTTACTCTCTTTGCTTTTTACTATTGAAATCTCCCTAACTATAAACTAATTGCACAATTTTGCTCCTAATATACGATCATGTAGCAACCTATAAGCCAAGAGTAAAAACAAGAATCAATTGAAGAGGGAATAAATTGATATATATCACCCTGGAAGATGAAATATACATGAAAGAGGGAATAAGTTGATACAAAAATTAATCACCATTCATCCTATATGAACAAAATATGTAATGAAATGCTTGGAATGAAACATGATGAAATAATTTTCATTAGAATAAAATAAAGGGTAAGAAAATGTATCCATACCTTCGGATGGTATTAAGAAACAATCATCATAGGCAAATTCTGAGTAACGACACCAAAAAACTGAACTACTTTAGGATGACGGATCTTTTCCAATAATGTCAACTCATGTTTGAATGCATTTATGTAGGAAATTCAATAAAATAATTAAGAAACCTTGCAATATGTGAGAGATATACGAACTTCAAACAAATTTTACAAGTTTCAGCAAAAATTTTCAAACAACTTTTAAAGTTTAAGCAAAAAAGTAACCGTAGGTAGGAAGGGGAGCAAAAGTGGGGTCTCGAATTAATTCTGAAAAATTAGTAGGCTTTCAAAATTTAAGTTCTAGAAGTAGAATTATTGCAGAAAAATAAATAATTGCATCATTCAAATTGAATCAAACATATCAGGATGTTATATTCTCCACAACGTATAATGGAGTATAAACATAAAGTTTCTATATACAAAGCTATGTATCTCTACCCTTGACTTCTCTTTCTCTCTTTCTACCTTTTTTATCCTTTCTTTCTCCCATTCACTAAATACACTTGCAAGAACCTTCATTTTTTTTGTATTTAAATTTTCTTGGCACCATCCTTTTTTTAATTATCAAGGCTTTGTTATTGTGTACCAGTATTGTGTCGTGCCTCCTTCACTTCTCATCATCATTTTCATGTCACATCTCTACCTTGTCAATTTTCGTTTTTCACTCAGCTTTCTTTCTTCTTTTGTCTTCACTACTTTCTTCACTCCTTCTCAAGCTCTAACTTTTGCTATTATCAACCAGTCTCAAATGACAATTGGAAAACCTATAGCCCACTGAGAGGCAGCCAATATTGTAATGCCTCTAATGATAAACTCCAATGAAATCAAAAGTTCTTCTTTAAGATTTGGAAAAATATATTAGATAAAGCATAATTAGTTGAAAAAGAACCTCAAAATTTTGTGTTAAACGACTACAATTTCATCATATAATATGCCATATTGACATCATATTTTTCCTACAAAAACATATTAACTAAAATAAGCTCATAAACACGAAAATGCACTAAGTGTTGGTTAACATACACTACCTTGAAATATGACAAAGACTTTATTTCTCCCAACCAGACAGCATAATTAGGAGGTAGTTTGGGAGCAAACAGAATTGACTTAATTTCCACTAGTAATATCCTATAAAAATTTCAAATTCTTGAAATATGGAAACTAGTGGAAGTTTTAGGGAAATGAAGTATAACCTCTAAATACAGAAGGACGACATAAAGGGGAATGAAGACTCAAAAGAAGGACGACTTTTTCGTACAGAAGGACGACAATTTTGAGGGACAACGAATGACGATTTCAGAGTATTAAGGATGGCAGATGGCGGAAGTCTTAGGGATCTCGTACTCAGTGGATGGTGAACGACTGAAAGCGAAGGATCTAGTACGCATTTTCGGAGAGGGCGTGGTGAATGCGGATGGACGGACGGTGAACACGGCAGAAGTGAGAGATCCTCACAGAGAACTTGGCATTTTCGAATGCGGCAGAGACAAGTCTAGGGCTTCGAAGGATTCAACCCAAATATTTTCTTATATATATATATATATATATATATAAATATATATTTAATAACACTTGACGTTTTTAAAACGTCAAGAAAAACGATCTTACTTGACGTCTAAAAAACATCAAGAAATTTTAAAAATAACTCTTCTTCGGCTTTTTATAAAAATTCTTGACGTTTTAAAACATAAAGAATTTTTAATATATTTCTTGACGGTTTTAAAATGTCAAGTAAAAGTACATATTACTTAACGTTTGAAAATTTTGAAGAATGTTGAATATATAAACATTCTTGACGTTTTAAAAACGTCAAAATATTTATAGATATTTCTTGACATTTTTAAAACGTCAAGAGAAAATACATATTAGTTTATGTTTAATAAACGTCAAGAAATCTGAAAATTGACCTACCCACGCCATTTCGTAAAAATTCTTGACGTTTTATCTTTGGAACTACCCCTTTCTTGACGTTTTTTGAAAAAAATGTCAAGAAAGAAAAACAACAAACGTCAAGAAAGGCCTTTTTTGTAGTAATGACATACGTATATATATATATATATATATACATACATACATAAATATATAAATAACTCAACGCCACAGTTCAATTTTTCCTTCCACAAATTGGGTTTTAAAGAGTTTTCACCGCGAATTTATCTTTTTTGGTTCGACAAGTAACAACATGTGAATCCCCAAATGCAAGGTTTTATTAAAAATTTAAAATATAATTTTTTTAAAAAAAATTATAATACCTAAAAATATATTTTTTTATATTTATAACCTAATTTTCTGTCATTACATACTTGAGAGAAATATATTTTTCAATTAGCATAATAACCTTTATATAGTAAATTAAATTTGTAGAATGAGAAAAGACCTTAGATCCAAAAAAGTTATTTATTTATTATTGGAGTGAATTGTCTAATTAATGTAGTTAATGGATGGTTTTGTAACCATAAAAAAATAATGAAAATAATTTTCTAAAAGAATGAATGAAAATTTGGAAAGTTAAAAGGTTTTAGGAATTAAAAAAAAGGGTGTAACATTATAAAAGACTACCAAATATACTGTAAGAGACATGCATTAAAGGAGCTGAGGCATGCATACTACCAAATATACTATAAATAAACCAGAATTCTTTTTTAAGAAATTAAACAACTAATTAAATATAAAGAAGAAAGATTAGAAAATGAATGATCAAACAAACTATGACTCATTTATTTTTGATAGGTTCAGCCAGTATCACCTGACAATTCATTTTCACCAAGAGAATAAACATGAGTAGCCTTGGAATCAAGTTTTAATCCATTGACCATTGTTAATAAAGTGTTTATTATTGTAATTAATTGTTATTGATTATATTATTAGTTTTGTCTTAATAACTCAAATCCAATAAACTAACATCCTAAACTGTTTAATAAGTATTGAATGATCCAATGTGTTCATGTAGTTGACATGCGAGTGAAGGTATCCTATGCAATGAGATTGCAATAGACTAGACTGTGAAATAGTAACCACTTGGTGTTACTACATTAACTAGTTAGGTTTCTATTTCACTAGGATGACCTAGATAACTTAGTCTTAATCTTGAGTGTATTATGAACTCAATGATCTTGGATGAATTTGACTTCAAATACAAACTTGGATTCCACAACCTAAACCAAAATAAAATAATATATCAAGTTAAGATGGATTCACATAGCAACATTTTATCAAATGGTTGCAATGTTTCAAATAAGCAACAATTAAAATTCACATATCGATTTGGCATCTATAAATATACAAACTAAAAAGTACCTAAATGTCAATTATTTACCCAATAAGGCTAACTAAGTAACCACGTCTAATATGTTTTGCAATGAAAAAGGTTGCCATATTGTTAATTTGGCCATATTGTGAAGGCAACCTCTTAGATGTGTTTGTGAGAAAGGAAAGAAATACCAAAATAAGTATGGACTAAGATAGTATCAAATAAAGTTAAAGTTGAATTTTAAAGCTCTATTTTTTTCAAGATAGAGAAATTTCAGCTAAAGAGGAAAACACTAAGGACAACCAAGCAAAAAAGTCTAACAAATATCAAAAGAGAACATGCAGGAAAGAAAGAATGTAAATAAGGTTTTATCCGCACCAAGCAAAAAAGTCTAACAAGTATCAAAAGCTTTATAAGTTGTACTAGAATTCAAAGCTCTAAACTCTAAAGAATGTAAATTTCTTTGAAGAAATTTGTGTATAAAGGTCACACAGTTGAAAATTCAATACCTTTTCAAGAATGTTGTTGAGAAGATTATTGTGATGAATCTTTGAATCCAAATTATGGAGACAAGATAAATAAATGAGTTCTGATTCTAACTGACTGAATGAGAGTTAAGAAAATAAGAACATTGGAGTTGAATTATCAACATTTATTTTAATCAAACTTACGATAGCAAACCAAATTATAGAGAGAGATCAAATGCTAGGATAAAGGAATAGTCTTACATTTGGTGAGTTCCCAAATGTTGTGGTAGTCACGAGAGTTATTCCACTCGAATTGTCTTAGACAAGAGGCTTCCATTCAGCAAGTACTGGTGAGAATTAAAGTGGAATGACAAACTTAAAAACACCTAATCTTTAACAAACTTTTCCGACTTTTTGCAATTATTTTTTAACACAAGATATCAAAACACACTTAAAAACCATAACAACCAATTACCATAAAACGCTGTCCAATAACAATAATTGGGTCAACCCAAACATCATTAAATTCTTGGGAAAGGTTGTGGACTAGACCTTCACCATCTTGCCCCTAAAGCAAGTTAAAGCTTAAGGAAAGAACACAGTAGAAACAAAAATCATAAACTCATCAGTTAGATAGTATTGGTGGTCAAAACCTCAAGGTCTCACTTCTTCCATTTTATATTACCAAATTTGAAAATGATTTTTAATATATGATCATTCCTTGAAACATGTTGGTGTACAAGTGTGAATGAAACTAAATCAAGTTTGTGTTTTATGTTATTGTTTTTGACAGTATATTTATGTGCTATGCAATCCATGAGAGTATATTTATGTGCTATGCAATCCAGAAGGGGGAATGCAACTATACCCAATTCATAATTGTATTTGGAACACTAATGATTTTAGCACAAATTCCATCTTTCCATTCTCTAAGACATATAAACCTTATCTCCCTCACTCTATACCTTGGCTATAGTGCTCTTGCAACATATTAAAATTCTCGTAATTAAAAATTCATACACAATTTAAATTAAATTAAACATCAAGACCCTGACGAAGATGAATCTCTGTTCATTTTTCTTTTTATTAACAAACAAAAGTTTTTAGGTCCACTTATTTCAACAACCTCCTCAAGGATCCTTAATTATCTCTATCCAAGTTCATAACCACTCTAGTCATGCAAAGATTAAGGTTCATGGCCAATCAACAATTAATCTGTGATTAAGATATTATGAACGCTATTCACATAAAAACATGAAAAGATTAAGAGCAAATAATCATATGCATTACAAAGAATAATTCATAAACTTTGTCTACATCTATCCCTAAGATTAAGAGTTTAGCTACCCCATACTTCACAATCTAAAACACAAAACTCAATATAATACCCATAACAAAAATTCAAGGAGAAGAAAAGCTAGTGATTCGTATTATTATAATACTGTGTATAACAGTATGTGTTTTTTAATATTCTCTGTTTCCAGCTCCAGTGTACCAAAATATTATCACAAACTCCACAATCCTTCTCTTTCCAATCCCTAAACTAGCCAATGAATCATATTCGCACGCTTGGTAGCCTTGTTCAAAATATTATATATTACAATTATAATAACTTGTATCCCCCCTTTTGAAGCCTAAAATGCAAAACCTTTCTTCCATTCTCTAAGGCATATCTCCTCTTCTTTAATTTTGCATTCCAATTTTAAATTACAAATTACAAATTTTAATCACAAAGGAAAAAAGGAAAATTATTACCTTTAGAAAGGGAAGAAAATGAATGAGTAACCATGAAGGATTTGGAAACGAATAGAGGTTTAGCGAAAGTGGAATGCGACAGAAGGATGGTGAACGTGTTTACTCGTTTTCGAACAGAGAATGTGTTTACGCATTCCGAACGGTGAACAGACGGACGCAAATCAACGAAGGTGAAGGGAACGCAAAGCAGACGGACGGTGACGGACGATGAACGCAAATGAATGAAGGTGAATGCTTATGAACGCGAAGGGAAGTCTTTTTCGGCGATGAACGCAGATGAATGCACAGATGAACGCGAAGGGAAGGTTAGGTGAACGACGCTTTTGATTTCGGGTGGAGAAGGGACAAAGTCGCGGCGAATTAGGTTTAATTAAGAAAAGGGGAAGTGATCAAATTGAAACGTTGTGTTTTGTAAAAGAATATTAACACAATAATTTTTTAGAAATTTCTTGACGTTTTTAAAACGTCAAAAACAAATTAAAATTTCTCTCAATGATTTTTTTAGAATTATCTTGACGTTTTAAAAAACGTCAAGAATTTTTTATAAATTTCTTGACGTTTTTAAAAATGTCAAGAACTTTTTAGAATTATCTCGACATTTTAAAAATGTTAAGAATTTGTTAAAACGTCGAGGAAAACTATATATTATTGACGTTTATGTTGAATTCATGAACATTCTTGACGTTTTTTAAACGTCAAAAAATTATTAGATATTTCTTGATGTTTAAAAAACGTCAAGAAAAAATACATCTTACTTGACGTTTAATTGCACAAAAAACGTCAAGAAAAAACGTCAAGAAAGTTGAAAATTGGCCTTTCATAAAAATTCTTGACGTTTTTTTATTTGAAATCACATCTTTCTTGACGTTTTTTCTCAGAAACATCAAGAAAGGAAAACTACAACCGTCAAGAGAGCCTATTTTTGTAGTAGTGATTTTGGGGACAAGACTGAGTGGGGAGTTGAGATTATAATTGCACAAAATGGAATTCACTCATTTCCTACTTTAGGGTAAGTAGATGAATGTTAGCTTAAATGGTGTCTCCAAAACTTGAACAAAGGGCACGTACCCTCTCTATGACATGAGAGGGGTTTTTGTTTATTAGTAGGACCATAAACAAGTTGTTCATTAGAGGAGCACTGGTTTTTAAGGATTAGAGGTAACATAGGGGTAAAGCGGTAAATTGATCCAACTGGTGTTACAAACACTCGTGAAGGACAAACACTTTTTAGTGAGAAGAGTTCAGTTGTGAGTCTTTAGTGGAGTGTACACACAACTAACGAATATTGATTAATTTGGTTAATGAGTTTAGCCAATTAAACTTAGATCGTTGTAGCTTCTAATCTGTAGGTCCATTAGGTCCCTTTCCTAGCTCGTAAAGGGTGATGAGATTTATTTATATTGGTTGTAATTTAAAATGTTTAAATTTAACTTGGGAATTAGTATAATGTATAGTGATACATTATAATATAAAGTTTATCAAACTTTACTATATAAATTTAACTTTGGGGATGATTCAAAATTAATTTATGAGAGATAAAATATTTGAATGAGTTCAAATATTAATTTAATGTGAATTGGATTCATATTAAAATTATTGAGAGAAACTTATATTTGAATATGATTCAAAATTAATTTAAGTTAAATATAAGATAAATAATTTAGTGTTATTAGTTAATTGGAGAATTAATTAATAGTTTAGTTTAATATTATTTAATTAAATTCGATTTCATTAATTATTAACTAATTGATTAATGTTTAATTAATCAGTAGATTTGAAATATATATTAATTTAATTGTTTGTAAATTAATAGAATCTCATGGTTCTCTTCTACTTCATTTTTTTTTCCTAGAAGGAAAGAGAGTTATAATATCTGGAAGAAAACAATTTTCTTAAAAAAAGAAAAAATAAGGCTAACGCTATTGCTGTTTGCAAAAAGAAAAGAGTTTCTCTCAAATATCTCTAAACTTTTTCCCATCCCAATTGGTTCCACAAACCAATCTCATCACAGAGGTACTCTTTGCAATTTAAGCTCTCTTTGCAATGGACAGTCTTCAAAGTTTTTTTTAACGATGTTTCCAATGCTTTCCTTTCTCTCTCATGTTTAATAAAACCAATTTCTCTTAAAACCTGTAGGGAGGCTACATCGTATCTAATTTCATACAACTAACGTGTTCATCGAGTTACAACAAGTGCCGCACAATAGTCTGTTCCGTGTTTGAAAAGTTGTGAGTGTGACACGCTGCACATGAGGTTAGAATGAGACATGGCAAGGCAAGCCCTACGCGCGCCTGCCAACTTCTGCCACAATATTTTGTACGCAAGCTAATGTCTTTGGGCTGTTTTTGTGGTTTTTGGAAATTTTAAGCAAAGTTTTGATATTTTTATGATCAACGGGAATTAAATGGAATTATTTCCCATTATTTTGCATTATTTTAGATCTGAAGGAGATCGAACAAGTTTATAAGACAAGGGTCCAAGCTACTCTCTATAAGTGACAAAAATGAGTTTAAAGTTGATTTCTAAACATGAATTTACTATCAAATGTTTCAAGTATGCTTTGATGTTTGAATATTTGAGGATACTGACTTATAAAGTATTTCCAAAGCATGAATTTAGAAACATTTTGGTAAACATGTTTTTATTGATGAATTTACTAATGAAAATTATAAGCAATTATGATTGTGCTAAGTTTTCAAAATGTTTAAGCTTGAAAATAATATTAGCATGTTTTAGTCTATACCTAAAATATTCTAAGATATATAGCAACCCTTCGGGAGAGATTTTCTTGTGCATAGAGGTCATTTGATTTGGAAATTCAGTAAATACCTAGCTTTCCATCATTGGTATTAGATAAGAGATGAAGACTTCTAAAGATGCTTAGTTTCCCATCTCAAGGGACGAGAGCCTGTACGAATGCCTAGTTTTCCATCTCATTGTAGTTATAACGAGATAGGGTACAATTGATGCCTAGAGTTTCATCTCGTAAGTATCGTATCACGGGATAGGGCTTCTATGCCTAGTTTATTGTTTTTCGTCTCAACGATTCTAGGTATAGCAACTGAAAGGGAAAGTGTAACGCCCGAAACTCGAAGGTAATTTATTTTAAGAAAATTATTCGATTTGTACAAGATTTATTTTTTTAAGAAAATATGTTGAAGGGGGAGAAAGAAGATTTGAAAATGTGAAAATATAATTATATATATTTATTTATATTTTAGTTTTATTATTTAATTTAAATAAAAGAAAAGAAAAAAAAAATTCCCTTCCTTCTTCCTTCCGTGTGCAACCCCCTTTCCCCTTCATTTTCTTTTTCTATTTTCTCCTTCACCCTGCCCTAGCCTCCAACCGCACGTTCTTCTTCCCCGTTCACCAGTTACAGCTGCCACGCCATCGCACCTCCGGCAGATCGAGCCGTCCACCAGGTTCGTCTGTTCCTTTCTCCGTTCACCAAAGCCGAACCCAACCGCCACTCTTTCTTTTTCTTCTTCGATCCAAAACCGCCGCTGCAACTGTCGGCCGCCATCTCTGTCTCCGTCGAAGCCAAGGCCGCCGCGTGAACCTGTAACCGCCGTGTCTCTCCGCGCCGTTGTCCAGATCTGCAACGCCGGGTCCCCACCGGTAGCCCCGTCCCAATTGTTTTGCCGACACTTGTCGTTCAGATACGAGCCGTGTAGCATCCAACAGTTGTGCATCGTGAAGTCCTCATCTATTGCGCAACTCCTCGTTTTCCAGTCACGGGTCCGACATCCATCTTTATTGTAGTGCATATCTGTTTTGCACGCATGAGTTTCATTCGATTGTCGCTGATTCTATTCTGTTGTCAATCGTCAAAGCTATGTTGTGATTTCATTGGTAAGGAGAAATTGTGGATTTAGTAGTATTGTTCTTGGCTAGCGTAAGTTTTGAAATTGATTAATTGATTTGGGTATTGCTTGATTTTAAGGTGATATTGGAGAGCTGTGCTTGGATATTTAAGTTTCGAAGTGAACTTCATTGGAATTGTTGCTTCATTCTACTTGGAATTTAATTTATTGGATTTAGTACGATTGAAGAACTTTACGTAAACTTTGAGGTAAGGGATTTTCTACTGGACTCAATTGTGATTGTGAACTGTATGTGTGTTGAATGTATATTGTGGGTTGACTGAAAATATATATGAATGTATATGAATTGAAGTAGACTTGACGTCGAATGTATGTCGTGATTGTCATGGAATCTATATATAAATGTGTGTATGTGGACAGGATGGAGATTGTAGATTGTGTTTGTATGAGATTCTCGTTTAGATTGGGTGTATGATTACGCTAAAGTATGACTGTGTGCTGGTGAACTGAGGGGTGCATTGACTGTATAGTGGATTGACTGATGTATTAGCATATTATTGACAGACATATGACTGTAGTAAAATAAGTTGACTGTTAGGATGTTGAAAGAAAGAACTTTGTGACTTGAAGTAACTGAAAGATGGGTTGAATGGAATGAGGGGAAAATTGTTAGATTGTATTGGGATGTTTACCTTGTAGGTGTCCCAAGGGATCACCAATTTATTGTGCACCTTCGGGAGCATTAGACTGATATGTGTTTCTACAGAACACTAGACTGATATGTACGTCCCTCGGGGCGTTAGACTGATATGTACGTCCCTCGGGGCGTTAGACTGAGATGTGTATCCTACGGGATCACAAGACTGCGACTGTACAGGGTGTCCCAATAGAACTTTAACAATTAATTTTCCCCTGACGAGACCAGTAGAGGGTCTCTTACTGAGTATTTAAATACTCACCCTTCTTATGTTAAATTTTTAGGCAAAGGTAATAAAGGCGGCAAATCGGCGAGGGGCAGGAAGGAAACGTGATGCCATAGGAAATGTGTTTTTGCTTCCGCTTATGGATTCTTGTGAGGTTTAAAATGAATTGAAATTTAGTTTACAAACGTTTGTTGTAAATAGTATTATTTTATGTTTTCTTGAATGTTTAAAAATCAGGCCTGACTTGAAGATGTTTTTTTTTTTTTAATTGTTTACGTTTTGTTTTATATTAATCAAAGTCTTTATTTGTTAAAAATTAACGATCTCGACTTACTTAGAAAAGTTGAGTCGGTACAGTTGGTATCAGAGCCTAAGTTTTAGGTTCTGTAGACTGACTTACGATGTAAATCTATGTTTTTGTGTCCCTATGGCTAACGCGACCCTTCGTCTCTCGTCAGGTATGCTTTATGCTTATATGTATGGTTTATGTATATGACCTTACCTAAGTTAAACTAGAATTACATGAATGTTATGATTTAATGGTGAAGGATTTAATGGTGAAATTTAGGAAAAATGTTGCCATGTAGACGTGTTCAAAGGAGTGGTCGAGTAGTAGAAAAGTAAGACGTTGTTAGCGAAATTGTCTGTTTTGTGATTGGAAATCTAAGAAAAATAAGTTATGTAGGTGGTTTTAACGAGGACTAAATACACGGTCAAGTTTATACGAAACACATTAAATGGTTTTAGAAAAGTTGAGTCGTTACAGAAAGTTTGAGATAAGTTGTTTGAGTTTTATTTCATTTATGTTAAGAGTTAATTGTTAAATACTTATTATTTCAAAACGATGTTTTATAAAACAATCACTCATTGGGCTATTTAGCTCACTCTTTGGATAAATATCCCCATATGGATTACGTTGTTTGGAAAATTAAACTGTGCTTTAGTACTTCAAAGAAAACTTCCCTCCCATGTCCTCTCACCTCATGTCTGCCCCATTTGTGTTGATAACATGAAAAATATTTAGCACCTTTTAATTGACTATGTCTTTATATCGAAATGTTGGTTCCATCTTCTCCAAACATTCAATATTTGTTGGGATTTTTTGCTCAATCAAGGCTTATTCTTCTTTGTTCTCGACCTGCTACCTATGATTTATGATTTTTTTTTTGACATATTATTTTATGATTTTGTTTGGTTTTATATTTGTGGCTTTTTTTTTGTTTTGTTTTGTTTTGTTTTTTTTTTTGAAAAGGAGACAACCTCTTTATTAATATTAAAATAATAATAATAATTAGACAAAAGCTCATAGTACAAGAGAGTTATACAATGAATATGTAACCATGGATCAGGGGGGCACCTTGGCATCTCAACTAGGTTGACACCCCCTTAGCGCCCTCATCATATCCAACCAAGCTAAAACCCATACCAAAGGAGTAATGTCCAAAGGCAAAACAAACACAAAAAAAGCCTTCTATTTGTGGCTTTTGGTTTTGATCTTGTATAATCCTCATGACATTGAGCTTTGTCTCTTCATTTTTCAATATTAATAATAGTGAAACTCATATCCTCTTTTTTTTTTAAAAAAAAATATGGGTTAATTTGATAAAAGTGTTGCTAGCAGAGATTTGGTTTGAGCACAACCAACACATTTTCCATGATAACAAAAGGGATTTGCGTGGTGAAAATAGATCTATTAGATCTCTTGGAGCAATAAAAAAGAAATAAGATCTTTATGTGAAAGTCGAACTTTTCTTTATGGAGCATTGTGAAGAAAGGCCTTTACTTTTGGGCAACATTGAAATTGGGGCATGGTTGTGCGCTTATTATCAAAAGTTGCCCCCTAACGATCAAACTGGTTCACTGTTGCGAACTGGTGGGTTAGTTTAGGACATGTCATTATTCTTGAACCTTCAGATAAATCTCCTTATCTTAGGGAATTAAAAGTTGTTCAACACAGGCTTGAAACAGACATGTATATGACTCGTGGCAAAGCAGGAACGACAGTTAACGACCCAATCCTGTGGCAGGACGAAGAAGGAACTCGACGCATAGAAAGTTGGATCTGGGGTTTTTAATTCGATTCACGGTAGATGTCATTCGCGGAAGAAGTCGAGCAGTAGCTTTGCGAAGAGACGACGTGCGACGGAGAGACCGTATACAGACGGACGGAGAGTCGCGCGGCATTGCAGACAATGGAGGAGAAGGAATCGGCGGCGGCTGGCTGAAAACAGAGGAGAAAGGAGAGGAATGGACGGCGACTGGCTTGGCTTCGACGGAGACAGATGTTGCGCGGCGGGACTGGGCAGAGGGTCACACGGCGCTGGGCAGAGGTCACGCGGCGGCCGACGGTTACAACGGCAGTTTTGGATCCGAAGAAGAGAAGAAAACGACCGGAAAGAAGAATAGGGGCGGCGGTTGCTGGGCTGCGGCGGAAAGAAAAGAGAGGGATGGTCGGCGGTTGTTGCTGCGAACGGGAAGGAGAAGAGAACGGATGGGCGGCGGTTGCTGCGAACGGGAAGGAGAAGAGAACGGATAAGGCGGCGGTTGCTGCGAACGGGAAGGAGAAGAGAACGGATAAGGCGGCGGTTGCTGCGAACGGGAAGGAGAAGAAAACGGATGGGGGTTGCGGCGCACAGGAGGAAGAAAAAGAGAGAAAAGAAAAGAAAAGAAAAAGGAAAAAAATAAAGAAATTTTCTTTTTCTTTTCTTTTTATTTAAATTAAATATTAAAAAATATATATATAAAATAAAAACAAAATATATATATATATACCTTTGGGGCATTACATTCTTCCCTCCTTAAGAAACTTTCGTCCTCGAAAGTTTTAATCCTGAAATAACTCTGGATAACGAGTCCTCATCTCTTCCTCTCGCTCCCATGTCGCCTCTTCAATTCGATGATTCCGCCACAAAACCTTTACTAATGGAATGCTTCTATTACGAAGCATCTTTACCTCTCTAGCCAGAATCTCCACAGGTTGTTCTACATAGCTCAAATGCTCATCAATCTCCAAAGGTTCGTAGTCCACTACATGAGACGTATCGGCCACATACTTTCTCAACATCGAAACATGGAAAACATTATGAACTGCAGAGAGTGATGGTGGTAATGCCAAGCGATACGCCACAACACCAACCCTCTCTAAGATCTCAAATGGTCCAGAAAAACGAGGACTTAACTTCCCTTTCTTTTCAAAACGCATAACACCCTTCATAGGTGCTACCTTCAAGAATACTTTTTCTCCCACATCGAACTTAAGGTCTTTTCATCGTACATCTGCATAGCTCTTCTGTCTACTCTGCGCTGTTTGCATACGTGCTCTAATCTTTTGAATAGCCTCATTAGTAGATCGAACTAATTCAGGTCCCATAAACCTATGTTCACCAACCTCACTCCAACAAACAGGGGTTCTACAACATTTGCCATATAAAGCCTCAAATGGTGTCATACCGATGGTAGCCTGGAAACTGTTGTTATAAGCAAACTCCATCAAATGTAGATGAGAGTCCCAACTACCTGGAAACACAAGCTCGTAGCATATCCTCTAAAACTTGGTTCAAACGTTCAGTTTGACCATCAGTCTGTGGATCAAAGGCTGTACTGAAATCCAATCTCGTACCCATAGCAGTCTGAAGTCCCTTCCAAAACTTGGAAGTAAACCGTGCATCCCTATCAGAAACAATCGATACAGGCACTCCATGCAGTCTCACAATCTCAGTTAAATACAACTGTGCCCACTTACCAGTAGTATAAGTGGATTTCCCTAGTACAAAATGTGCCGATTTCGTAAGCCTGTCTACGACAACCAAAATCACTGTGAAACCCTTCAGGGTCTTAGGCAGCCCTGAAATAAAATCCATCGACACATTCTCCCACTTCCACTCTGGCACACTTAAAGGTTGTAACAAACCTGCTGGTTTCTGTCTAGGTGCCTTAACATGCTGACATACTAGACACTTACTAACAAATTCCGCCACTACCCTTTTCATATTCCGCCACCAATAAAAACGTTTTAGATCCTGGTACATTTTCGTGCTACCAGGATGCATGGAAAATGGAGAATTATGGGCTTCATCTAGTAAGTCAATCTTAACTGTACTGTTCGCTGGCACACACAAACGTCTCTTAAACATCAACCCACCATCAGAGGATATGGAGAACTCATCAGTCTGTCCCATTCCAACAAGGCGACGTCTCTCTATCAAATAAGGGTCACTACTCTGAGCATCAACAATCTTCTGCCTCAGAGTCGGTTGCACCGTTAATTGAGCTAACTGTGAGGTGACTCTCCCCACAGATACTGCAATCTCAGCTCTCTCCAAGTCTCGATGCAATGGTACCTGTCTAGTAATGAGTGCTGCTGAATGTGATACTTTTTCTACTAAGAGCATCAGCCACCACGTTTGCCTTACCAGGATGGTACAATATCTCGCAGTCATAATCCTTTATCAACTCGAGCCACCTTCGCTGTCTCATATTCAACTCTTTCTGAGTAAAGAAGTACTTCAGGCTCTTATGGTCAGTAAAGATTTGTATCTTTTCACCGTACAAATAATGTCTCCATATCTTCAATGCAAAAACCACTTCTGCTGCAACTCCAAATCATGTGTGGGTAGTTCTGCTCGTGACTCTTCAACTGACGAGAGGCATAAGCAACCACCTTACCTTTCTGCATCAAAACACAACCCAGTCCTTTCTTGGAAGCATCACTGTAAATCACAAAACTTCCGGATCCATCTGGTACTGTAAGGACCGGTGCAGTAACTAACCTTTGCTTAAGGTTCTGAAAACTATCCTCGCAAGCTGGACTCCAAACAAACGGAGTTCCCTTCCTTGTCAACTAAGTCAAGGGAGTAGCCAAACGTGAAAAATCCTCCACAAACCTCTGGTAGTACCCTGCTAAACCCAGAAAACTACGAACCTCACTAACTGTAGAGGGTCGAGACCAACTGGTAACCGCTTCTATCTTTGTAGGGTCTACTGAAACTCCCTCACTGGAAACCACATGACCAAGAAAAGCCACCTGCTTCAACCAAAAATTCGCACTTAGAGAATTTAGCATACAGTTTATTGACTCAAAGAGTCTCTAACACCTTATGTAAGTGTTCCTCATGTTCGGCCTCAGTCTTGGAATAAACCAAAATATCATCAATGAAGACTATCACAAAAGTGTCTAAGAAATCCTTAAACACCCTGTTCATCAAATCCATAAATTACAGCAGGTGCATTAGTCAAACCAAAAGACATTACTATGAATTCATAATGTCCATACCTCGAACGAAAAGCAGTCTTAGGAACATCACGGTCTCTAATCCTCAACTGGTGATAACTTGACCGTAAGTCAATCTTAGAGAACACCGTGGCTCCCTGTAACTGATCGAACAAATCATCGATTCTGGGTAAAGGATATATGTTTTTGACTGTTACTTTATTCAACTCTTTATAGTCAATGCAAAGACGCATCGACCCATCCTTCTTCTTCACAAACAATACTAGTGCACCCCAAGGTGACACACTAGGTCGAATAAAGCCTTTGTCAAGCAATTCCAGTAACTATACATTCAGTTCTTTCAACTCAGCAGGAGTCATCCTATAAGGGGCTCTAGAAATAGGAGTAGTGTCTGGCTCCAATGCAATGGCAAAATCAACCTCTCTATTGTGGCGGTAGTCCTGGAAGATCTTTTGGAAATACATCTGGGTATTCTCTTACCACAGGTTCTGAAGTTAAAGAAGTCTCATCTTCCTTAGTATCCACCACACTTGCCAAAATACTCCAAGTACCCTGGTTGAGTAGTTTACTAGCTTTCATAGCCTGAGATTACTTTAGGCAGTACTACTGTTCCTACCCCCTTGAATTTAAAGCTAGATGCAGTAGGGGGACTGAACACAACTTCCTTACGAGAACAATCAATACTAGCATGATTAGTAGCTAGCCAATCCATACCTAAAATTACATCAAAGTCACGCATATCTAATACCAACAAGGTTACGTCCAGCACACGACCAGCTATCTCAATTTCACACGCTTTAATCTTTTCCTTAGACAACATAATTTCTCCAGACGGTGTAGACACTGACAAAACATAATCTAAGGGTTCCACCTCTAAGCATGCATACGTCACAAAAAGCGATGAAATAAATGAGAAGATCCCGAGTCAAACAAGGTCAAGGCAAAATGCCCTAACACTTGTAATGTACCTGTCACCACTGTGCCGGCCTTCTCTGCCTCTGATCTATTAGTGGCAAAGATTGTACCCCGCTGTGGAGGTCTCTCTCCCTGACTGCTCTGTCTAGCCCCAGTAGATCTCAAGGGACACCTATCAGCCATGTGTCCCTCTTGCTTGCACTTATAACAGACTCTCGTTCCCATCAAACAACGACCCAGGTGACGTTTCCCACACGTATTGCATAATGGCTTCTCTCGAGTAGTGTCTCCTGCCCCGCCAGAACTCTGCTGGAAACTGCGAAAAGGATCGCCTGGTCTCAAGTTCCTCTGAGGAACTCCCATAGTTCTCTGCTCTGCTTTTCTCTTTTGACCAGACGACGATCCCTTATCAAAGCTCCTTGGCCGTATTTCATCCTTCCCAATGCTCATATCCACTGCCAGACGCAGCGCTTCAGCCTGGGTAGTGGGCTTTAGTGCTCGCACAAAGTCCCTAATCTCATCTCTCAATCCCTTGATGAACCATATCAGCTCTAGCCTGCTCGTTACCAACAGGTTCAGGGGCAAAACGTGACAGCATATCAAACTCCTGGTCGTACTCCTCGACTGTCATATGTCCTTGCTTCAACTCTAAGAATTCCTGGCTTTTGGCGTCTCTAAGGTTAGCGAGAAAAACTTGGTATAGAAGCAGTTTTTAAACTGATCCCAGGTAATCTGCCTCACATCTCCACCTAGCATGCGCATTGTAGTCCTCCACCAGATAATGCCTCTGTCCCTCAGTAGAAAAGCCAGCACACTGAACTCTGTGCTCCTCGGGACATCTCATGTAATTGAATATGGTTTCCACAGAGGACAACCACAACTCAGCTTTAGTAGGATCCTCCAGTGACCCATCAAACGTCTGAGGGTCATATTTCCTAAAGTCCCTCAAATGTTTCGCGCTCAGCAGAAAGTTGGTTCGGTAATATCTGCGGCTGTTGTGCAGCCAATCCTTGTGCAGGAGGGGCTGCTGGTGCAGGTGGAGCTGCTGGTACAGGGGGAACCACAGGTGCAGGTGGAACTGCAGGTGCCTGCTGGTTTCGAGCTATAGCCGTCATAAGTTCCGTAAACCTCTGCTCCATGTGAGCAGACAGTGCATCAAACTCGACGTGAGTCACGGGTGCAGCAGGAATTCGCTGTTCAGCTTGACCCTCAGTAGGCTGATTACGACCTGCTCCTCTACCTCGGCCTCCTGCTCCTCTACCTCGGCCTCTACGACCTCCTCTACGTACACCTCCCCTTGGCGGCATAATTCCTATTATCCACCAACAACACTCTTTAAAAAAAGTCTTAATCATAAGCATAAGCAAGTCTTTATCGTCATGCAATCTAGTTTAATTTAGGCAAAGTCATGCAAATAAACCATACATATAAGCATCAAGCATACCTGACGAGAGACGAAGGGTCGCGTTAGCCATAGGAACACAAAAACATAGACTTACATCGTAAGTCAGTCTACAGAACCTAAAACTTAGGCTCTGATACCAACTGTAACGACCCAACTTTTCTAGGTAAGTCGAGGTCATTAATTTTTAACAAAAGACTTTGGTTGATACAAAATGAAACGTAAGTCAATTGAAAAACAAATTTATGTCAGGCCTGATTTTTCAAATATTCAAGAAAACTTAAAAATAATACTATTTACAAATAAAAGTTTGTAAAATAAGTTTTAATACATCTTAAACCTCAAAAGAAACCATAAGCGGAAGCAAAATGACACGTTTCCTATGGCAATCACGCTTCCTTCCTGCCCCTCGCCGGTTTGCCACCTTTATTACCTTTGTTAAAAATTAATGACCTCGACTTACCTAGAAAAGTTGGGTCGTTACAAAAGATTTCCCTAACACGTATTGTAAAAAAATATGTAGTTGGCTAGTAGTGAAAAGTTAGCAAGGCTATTCATGTTTCTCTTGGTGTTCCCTCTTACTCATCTTGAAGCTTATTGTGGGCATTTTGTCAACTTACTTTGGGTTTCTTTTGTCTTCTGTTTTAATTAATTACTTCGTACTTATTTTACATTTTAGTTTTCATTAGTGCGTCCTGGATAGAGGATTTTGTTTAGCTCGTTGTTATTGTTGATAAAATTAAAATGCCAACGATTACAATTCTTGAGAACGGACTCATCTGTTTCCAATTCAGATGCCCAAAACTTGTTGAATGGATCCTATCACGTTGATCGCGACATCTTGCTGGCAAAAGTATGCTCCTCTGTAAATGGACTCCAGGTATTGTCCCTAAATCCTTTGTTTTTTATTATGTTCCTATATGGATTAAACTAGGTAGGATTCCAATGGAGTTATGGACAGATGTCAGTTTGACTGTTGTGGCTAGTGCTATAGGCAAACCTCTATCTTTAGATCTAGCTACTAAGGAAAGACGAAGGTTGTCACATGCTTGAGTATGTGTTGAATCAAATGTGGACTCTCCTATGCCTGCTGAATTTACAATTCACCTTAGGGGAGAGGATTTCGTTATGGCTGTGAATTATGAGTGGAAGCCTCGAAGGTGTAATTTGTGCCGGTCTTTTGGGCATTCTAGTGGTAAGTGTCCTAAGATTGTGGAAAACAAAGTTCATCGAGAGGAGGATGTGAGTAAGGTGGTTTCAAACAAAGAGGAGGAACGGACAATTGTGTCTTGTGGATGTGGTGTTAGACTTTAAATAGTTGGAGGAAAGTAAGACTAATAGCTCCCCATTAGGCATATTAAGGAAAAGGAGGTAGGTAATCGAGATGAAATTACTCGTTATTAGGAAGAAAAGAGAGTTGGTTTATGTTCGAGAGAAGGGTAAACGTGTGGATGTGATTATGCCTAACTCTTTTGGCAGCCTTATGAAGTTGGGTGAGGGAGACAAGTGGACCTTATCTATAGTGGATGACTCCCCTCCCCCCTTACAAGTGGATGATACCGCTATTGTTCTTAGGCGTATGTTATTAATCACCTTATGATCATTTTAAAATATAAATATATTTTTAGTATAAGTCCTCACGTTTGACTCTAGACTCACCAAGAAACCTTATTTGGATATTACGAATATGACAAAATTAGTGATATTAGATGACTATCAAACGATAATCATAGGGTTATCAACTTTTAAATTTACTACTTTTAAAATTTAGAAAATGTAGTGACATGAGTCATGTGATTATAAATGTTTTTGTTATTTTTGCAGGGTTCCAGAGAAAAAAGAAAAAAGTAAGATGTGATTGATAATATGTGAAAAAAGGAAAAAAATTAAAGAAATATAACTCGATATATCTAATTTGTTTAAAAACGACCCCATTTGTAATTTTTCTTTTCAAAAGTCACACAACATCTTTTTGGAAAGTTTTTTTAGAGAATCATGCCAATACCTTCATCCTACGTATGTAGATGTATTTATGAATAATTTTTAAAAGTTCAAAACAATTTTTTTTAACATTTCAAAGTTTAAGGTTATTTTTTTACACAAACTACAAAATTCAAAAGAATTTTTTTTGTATACTGTTGTATGTATATATATCTGTATGTATGTATATATATATATATATATATATATATATATATATATGTATATCTATGTTATCTTTGTCCTATATTGTAAAAAAATATGATTATCGATTTATCGAAATCTAATTTGTAAATGGCTTAAAACATTTAGTTTGTTGAAAAAAAATGACAAAACAATGGACCAATGGACAGCTAATACGAGTCGGTGAACCGAATACACAAAATTCTCTAAATCCAATTAAGCAAGATTTCAAAAAAAAAAAATTCTAATAAAAACCCTACATGTACAGTCTCTCTCATTTAAAATTTCTTTCTCCTCTTCTCTAACGGCCAAGTCTCCCTCTCCTCCCTCTCCTCCCCCATTCTCTCTTGCTCTCTTGTCTTCTTTGGCCTATCTCTCAATTTCCGTTTCTGTAAGGAAGAATCCCTATCATACCCATTTCGCGGATCCATCCCTTCTTTTTGTCTTGGATCCAATCTCCATCTTCTTCTCTTAGTGCGTCCTTTCCATTTCTTCGTACACTCCATTTTTCCTTTCTCTTTTCAAAACCCTAAGGCCTATCTCTCAATTTTCGTTTCTTTAAGGAAGAAACCCTATCATACCCATTTCACCGATCCATCTCCATCTTCTTCTCTTATCGCGTCCTTTCCATTTCTTCTTCTTCTTCTTTGTTCATACACTCCATTTTCCCTTTCTCTTCTCAAACCCTAATTCTCTTTAATTAATTAATTCTCTCTCACTTCCTTCCTCTTCCATTAATGGCAGGTTCTCCTCATCTTCCTCCTTTCTCCAGTGTTGATTCCTCCTCTACTTCGACCTGTGATGCTCTTTTCTTCTTCCCTCGCAATTTCGATTCCACCATCGTCACCGATTTTGGTTGCAATTTCTACTCTCTTCAACCTCAACCTTCTGGATTCCCTCACTCTCACCGGATTGACTTCAATGTCCTTGGAACCTCCACTACTACTACTAGTACTCCACTCATCAAAGAATCCGCTGGATTATATATCAGACGCTCCTCTTCCTTTCCTTTCTAATCCTTGTCTCTCTTCTAACTCCAGTGGTGAGCCCCCGAACAAATCGCATTACTCCGTGAGTTCCCAATTAATTCCATCTTTATTTAATATTCAATTGTCCTCTTTCCATTTGTTTCAATTATTGAATAGAAAGTTAATTGAATGAACTATGTTCCAATAATTTCATGTGGTTCTGGTAAAGCACAGTGCATCCGGTCGAACTTCCCCCATTATGTAATTTTATGGAGGTAGTTTTGTAAATTGGATTGAATCAGAGGCTATTCAATGTGTATGCATTAAAATATAGGGATTGTTTTTCAATTAAATATAAATTGATTGAGCCTCTGATGTGCTAGTAAGCATCAGATCTCCTCTGTGTATATATAGTTAGGTACTCTTCTTTTTTTATTGGTTCCGTCATATATATCACGGTCTGAAGTTGTAGCTAAACTTGCTTTCATCTTCAGTTTCTATCACTATTTAAAGGTCAGATTTTGTTCGATTAGAAGAATGTAAATTTGTCAAGGACAATAGCATGCTTAGTTTAATTGTACTCAAATATTGTTACTAAAACAATTGCTTTATTTGTGTTGATACCATTATTTGTGTGGTAGATCTCTTGATTCATTTTGATGTTTGTATTTTGAAGACATACAAAGGTCATAATACTAGTTGCTATTCTTTTTATCTTGGTACGTTTCATTTTTGTTTTAATGTTTCACTGTCTCTATAATTGATTGTACAAACATATCTCATCATTCAATCACTTTTCAAGTTTTAGATTCTGAAATTTGTACATATTGGGGTTTTCCTTTTTCTTTATTTTGGATTATTTCAAATCTCCAAAGATCTTTCTTGTAACATTTGCATATTTTAGTTTGTTAAAATCTTCGAAAGTAGAGGAGAAGGCTCCAAATGCATTCTGTCTCTCATTGCCTTGCCCTAACATTATCATCTGTGTAAGATGTGCCAATGAGTAGACCATTTTCTTTTACTTTTTTTTCCATAGCTTTTGAACCACTTTCCCTTTCTCTCCTTCTCTTTCATTCTTCTTTTATGTTAATTGGAAGAAGCTTTGAGGCCTCTCTTGAAAATAATGAGGTTTTGAAGGGGATAGAAAGAGAGTGATGGTGGGATCCATCAAAGGTTTGGGATTTCACACAATGTTCGCATCACTCTTTTAAATGTAATTAGAGGTTGAGGAGTTGATCGTCGATCATAGATAAGGAGGGGCTGGTTAGTGGCTTGGAAAAGAATTCAGACAACATTAATTTTTTCTAAAAAATAAAACCAACCTTCCGACGGTTGGTTAACACTCCTCGACAGTCGAGATAGGGTAAGACTTGTATTCTGGTTCTGTTGATACCTATATTTGTGCTTCATCACTTTATAATTGTACTTTTATTTATCCCCTTTGTATATTTCCATGTGTTTCATGTTTGTCTTTTATGTTTCTTCTATTTATATATTTCTTCATGTTCTTCTCCATTCGGGTTTGCTCTTGCGGAGGTTACACATTCATTGTTGTGCTGGTACTTTAGTTAATGATGTCTAGTAATTTTTGTTTTGCAAATTTTCTTGTTAGTGCTCAAGTTTGATTTCATACTGCCTTTAGCATAGCTTTACGACTGCAGAATTCAATTGCACATTGCCCTTTTTTATTTTGTTATTACTGATGGACTTATTTGTGATACCTTTAAAGAAGAAAATTTATGGCTATTTGTGTTGAAGTTTATTTGTTGATTATTGGTTGGTTTTTTCCCTCCACTTTTCTTAATATTTTGAAGTGTGTAATAAGGTAAGCAATTTTTTAGTCCCCTAAATTTGTTTTGTTGATGAATTGTTTCCTTTTTTTTCTCGGTTTTGTTTTCAGGTTTTCATCATTATTCATTTGGTGGCTAAATATTAGTCATGGGTATTTGTTCGATCTTATTTTGTTGTGATCAATTGATATACATAATATGCACTATAAATTTGTTAAATTGTTGGATTATTTGCTTTTTTAATAAGGTTGGAGGAACCTCAAGGTACGTTTTGTTAAAGCATATTTTATATTGATAAATTTGAAGTTGTCAAGTCTATAACAATGATAATGTTAATACGAGTAAATTTATAGCAAATTTAGTTGACTTAACTTATTTACATGCTGGTTGCTCGGACTCTTGGAAAAACCTTACGTGCATTTTAACCCACGATAAGAGGACTTAAGGTTGTTATGACTTACATATCAGTTTTTGAGATTTTCCTTTGTAACTTTTTCATAGACCTTATTGTAGTTTTTTGTTCTTCATTTTTGTTTGTAGGACGTTTCTAGAGAATGCAAGACCATGTTTGAGTGAGAAATTGGTCTCGATGAAATTGAGAGTTCAATGAACAGCACATACAATGCAAGTAAATCTACCTACTCAAACCCATCTTCTATTTCTAAAGCAGAAGGGCTTTCGGTGGCTGAAACAAGTGAGTGATTAAGTTTTTTATCACCCGTATTATTTGTTATCACTAGGGAAAGAAAGCTGAGTAGAAAAAGTAGAATGCCAAATGGAAAAAAAAAGATTAGTAAGCAGCGTTATTATTTTAAAATAGAAAACAAAAATTAACATTATTGTTAAACCGAGCCATTCTCGAGAACATGAAATAGAATTGGATAGCTGCCATGCATCGTGTCTATGAATGTTAAGAATGAAACTATCGGTAGGGTTATAGAATAATCATTCTATCAGCCTCAATTATGATACAGGGTTTATGAAATAGAATTTTCTTATGTATTGTAATAGTAGAAGATTCTTCGTCAGGAAGCAAAGCTTATAGCTTTGAAGAGTATCTAAAGGTTACAGAAGAGCAACCGAAAGCTTACGATCAGCTCCAAACCAATTTTCCAGCACAAAGCCAGAGTGGATCCCAAGTACAACGGGAAGGTTGTTAAAATCAAATCTCTTATGTCTTATTTCATAACTATTTAGTTTTGATCTTAACTACAACAATTTTCATTTTTTTCTAGGTGAACATTGTATGTGCTTAGAAATTAAGTGTTTTGAAAATTAGAGGTGAGCAATCACACTTAGAAACTAAGTGTAGAACCATAGAAATGTTACCCCATCGGTTCTAGCAATGCCTAGTTACCGCAGTTCATAACAAAGAAAGAAAAGAGGCTCGTAAATGCAGACCATAAAAAAGTGAGACAATCAACAATTATAAAAAAAAAACATATGCAATATGCATTAAAAAAAGCTCATAAAAAATACAGAGTCAAGTCGGTTAGGTCAAGTAGAACATGTTGAGTTCCCTAGCTATTAGAGCTTTTGGGGGAAAACATCGCTTTTGGCCTAACCAAAACTAGACCATCTAGTTTTACTGTTTTAAACATAACGTCAAGTTTGATTGAGGGCTTTGAAAAGAGGAGGAATCCTCCTCGATCCACAGTAGGGCGAAAACGAGGCTTGTTGTCACTTCGAAGGGAGCAGTCAAACTTAGCATTGAGTTTGATTTTTTTTTTTGAAAAGGTAATGATAATATTATACAACAACAAGGTGGACCTCACAACCTGAGGTCAAGACAAAAGAGCGAACAACACTCACAGAACAAGTAGTTAGACAAAACAACCCATAAGTACCCAAAACAACCCCACATCTCGGGAACAAGAACTAAAACCAAAAGAAACCAACTAGTGTTCCAAACATTAAAAGGACAAGAAGAAGAGAGAAAGACAACAAAGTTAATAAAGAGAAGAGAAACCCCACAGCCCGGGGACAAGCAAACGAAAAGAACATTAAATAAGACCATGAACACCATCCGACCAAGAAGCAGCACGCGCTTTAATACACGACCGAATGAGCTGGAATACAACCATAAGCTCTCGAACAGCACCTCCATGAAGACGATGATTTCGCTCCTGCCAAATGAAATAAATTGTAGCACACCAGAGAAGGCGCCACAGTTTTCTCCTCACACTCTTCCCAATACCCTGATTATAAATCCAAGATAACTCAACCCCCAATAACCGATTCTATGAGAAGATGACATAAGCAAAAGGATCCTCGACCAAATCTCCCACCCAAAATGACAAGAAAAAAACAAATGATCACGAGACTCATAGTTCCCTCCACAAAGCAAACACGATAAAGGAATCGACCTATCCCACCGACTTAACCTATCTCTAGTACCCAACCTATCCCTGATGGCCAACCAAGCACAGAAGGAGTGCTTAGGAATATTTCCCCCACCCCATAGTAAATCCGACCAGTCAACCCTACTACTATGAGGACGAATAGTCTCCCACTCACTGGTGATCGAAAAACTATCATGACTCCCCAGCACCCAGACCCACCTATCCTCAACACTCGGACTCGGCCTCACTCCCTAAACCCTATCCCAAATGTCCATCAAATCCAAAGAAACAAGCAGCCACCTCCAATCACCATCCCGACCCATGAAATCCACCAGCCTCGCATCCCACCGACTACCCGCATCATAGATCACCCTCTACCCAAACTGCTGGATAATCGGCCCACCCTGAATCCATGGAACCAACCACACTCTACACTTCCTTCCATTGCCCACCTTCATCTTAACATGAGCTTTAAGGATATCCCGCTTACGCAAGATTTCCCTAAAGCACCAAGATCGACCCACCCCAGCATCGATCTCCCACAGCGATCTCCCTTTAAGGATATAAGATTCCACCCAAGCAACCCACAAACTACCAGATTTAACAAGTAGCAACCATAATATCTTCAACGTGCTTGCTATATTCCAAGAAGATCCATCGCGAATATCAAGACCTCCTTCATCAAAAGGAAGACAAACCTCATCCCAGGCAACTTTAGCACCACCTCTTCCCTCCTCCTTACCTCTCCACAGATAAGCCCTCAAGATCTTATCAACGTCTCTGTGGACTTTCATAGGAAGCATGAACACACTAGCCCAATAAACCTGAAGGCTCCTAAGGACTGAGCGAACAAGCTAAAGTCTACCTGCAAAAGATAACACTCTAGCAGACCAAGACCGAATATGACTGGTAATACGCTGAATAAGGGGATCACAATCAGAGCTCCGCAATCTTCCAGAGAGGAGAGGAAGCCCAAGATAACGAACAGGGAGATGACCAATGGAAAAATCCATGTTAGCAGCAAGCCAAGAAGCTTTCGAACTATTAACCCCCACAAGAAAAATTTGAGCTTTTAGCAAGATTAGCAAACAGTCCTGAAAGCTCACCAAACCTCTTAATAGTCTCTTTTATGAAACTCATAGAATGATTATCAGCAGTACAAAAGATCATCAGGTCATCTACAAAAGTAAGATGAGTTAATCTGACCTTCTCACAAAACTGGTGGAATTGAAAATTCTGAGGTGGGCTGTTCAACATGCGAGAAAGCACCTCCATGACCATCACAAATAAGAACGGGGATAAAGGGTCACCTTGTCTAAGTCCTTTCCTCCCATGGAAAAAACCTTCCAACGATCCATTAATCATAATGGAGAACATCGGAGAGGTCACACACGCTCGAACCCAACTCACAAATCTTAAAGGCGTACCTATGGCAATCAGCAGGCCAAAGAGGAAATCCCAATTAACAGAATCATAAGCTTTTTGGAGGTCAACCTTCATAGTGCATCGAGGTTTACCTCTGTGCAAATGGTATGCCCCTACAAGCTCCTGACAAAGAAGAATATTGTAAATAATACTCCTCCCAGGGATGAAAGCTGGCTGATTTCCACTAACAAAAGAAGGAAGCCACACACGAAGCCTATCTGCCAATATTCTTGAAATGCACTTATAAATAACGCTGCAACAAGATATAGGGCTGAAATCCTCCAATCGATCAGCACAATTCCTTTTAGGAATAAGTGTAATAGCAGTCGTATTCACCCCTTGAGGGAAGTAATTGGTCTCAAAGAAGTGTAAGACGACATCACAGAAACCCTCTCCAACCACCGTCCAAGCTCCTTTGAAGAAGCCAACTGAATACCCATCAGGGCCTGGAGCCTTTCCACCATCCATGGAGAACAGAACACGTCTCACTTCCTCTCCTGCCAATAGGCGACTGGAGGGCCTGGCAACACTCCTCAGTCCATCTAAACTGAACAATCTCCTCAATACAAGTAGAGAGCTCTCTGTAGCTAATATTCTGAGAACCCAGACTATCTTTGAAATAATTAACTACCACCTGAGTCACCTGATCATGGTTAGTCAATCGATTTCCATCTGGGTCAATAACTGATTTCAAAGCATTGTTGCTCTGCCTTGATCGAACAGATCGATGAAAAAAGGCAGTATTCTGGTCATCTAGCTTCAACCATCTGACTCACGATTTCTGGCACATAGCGGCTTCCTCCACTCTAACCGCTTTCCAAAAGTTTACCCTGGCTAAGCTCGCGTGATTACTCGCCTCCTCCGACAGAGACTTCGTCTCCATCTCTCTTTGAGCTCAGTCCATGGTATCATTGGCAAGATGAGCATCCTCACTGATGGTCCGGATATGCCTACCAAAATGCCTGCGAAGAATCGACTTAAGATTTCTTAAGTTCCTCACAATATTCACAATTGGAGAAACTCTAGTATCTTTGGTCCAAGCAGAGGACACAACATCCATAAAGGACGCTTCTTCAACCCAATGGTTAAAGAAACAAAAAGAGACCACTTGTTTTTATATGTTTCAACCCAACAATCTTCATGGGACCATCTCCGCTCGGTCAATTTCCTGTATTTCAGTTTTTATATGTTTCACGATTCACGTAAACCAGTTCGGGTCCACTCATGTCGGACCATTTCTTCCTCACAGAAATTAGGTCAGCCTTTGCAGTCGTCGCCCTTCGGTCGTTCGTCGCCATATCATGTACGCGTTGAAGGCTTGACATCACGCGTTTCTTCACCTCCTCAACGTCACTGGAGAATTTCTTCATCATTTCATGCTTAGGACATCAACCCAACACCCGTGATGATCTTTTCGGCCCAATCTGGGAACACGAATGAACTCAAAAAGAATTGAAATTCAACTGAGGAGATTCATGTTAGATCCCTCCAGCGAGTGAATTAAATCACGGTCTTCAAACCCAAAACTGATAGCCAATAAATCGATTCGTACCACACGCAATACTTTCAAGATAGTTCAAATCAATTCAGCTTGGAAACCGATTTAAACAATTTCTGGACAGACGTTAATTCTCCCGAATCAAAACGAATATCATTCGTAATGGTTCAATTGATCAATTGTAATAAATTTCGAAATGGATACCAAATGACATTAGTTTTCACATTCAATCTGCCAAAACCGAACGAATTACCTTCGAATTTGATCCCTTGCTGACCGCAACACTCACCAGCCGTTCGCCTCCTTCACCAGCCGAGTGAGAGAACTTGGAAATCCTAGAGAGACACGTGTGAGGGACACGCACCCGAGATGAAATTTTTTTCCTTTTTACTCTAATTGAGTTTGATTGAGGGCTTTGAAAAGAGGAGGAATCCTCTTTGATCCACAATAGGGGAAAACGAGGCTTGTTCTCACTTCGAAGGGAGCAGTTAAACTTAGCATTGAGTTTGATTGAGGGGTTTGAAAAGAGGAGGAATCCTCTCTGATCCACAATAGGGGAAAACGAGGCTTGTTGTCACTTCGAAGGGAGTAATCAAACTTTGAAACTAAGTGTAGAACCATAAGGAGATTACCCCACCGGTTCTAGCAAGGCCTATTACCATATTTCATACCAAAGAAAGAAAAAAAAGGCTTGTAAATGCAAACCATAAAAATGTGAGACAATCAACAACTATAAAAAAAACATATGCAATATGCATAGAAAAAAGCACATAAAAATTAGAGAGTCAAGTCGATTAAGTCAAGTAGAATGTGTTGAGTTCCCTAACTATTAGTGCTTTTGGGGGAAATTTTCACTTTTGGCCTAACCAAAACTAGACCACCTATTCTTAGCGTTCTAAACATAGCATCAAGTTTGATTGAGGGCTTTAAAAAGAGGAGGAATCCTCCCCAAACCACGGAAGGGGGAAAATGAGGGTCGTCACTCTGAAGGAAGCAGTCAAACTTAGCATTGAGTTTGATTGGAGGCTTTGAAAAGAGGAGGAATCTGATAGACTCCCTATATTACATCTGTACAGCGGAAGAGGGACAAAGAAATTAAAAAAAAAAAATATCACGTGCACATGAATGATAGCATGTGCTTTCAAAGTGTTTTGGCATAATAGAAGTGAATAACAACTTTCAATTTAGAACTACAATATCAAATTTGAGGTCTCTTGAATTTAGATGCCTACTAGAAGAGTGCAAATGGTTTATTAGGACATCTCGTTATAAGAAGCGCGAGTTGTGGATGCTATGAAAATACATTTATGAACATGACTGTTCATTGAATACTAGTTTTTTGTTATAAGGGAATGTCCTTCAAATGCTTTCGCTTTATGTTTTTTTGTTTTTCCTTTGTACATGAGGTTGTTTAAAAAATTTTGTGATGGAACTGAGTTTACGAACTGTTGTTTTGTAAATAGTACTTTTAAAGTTTTGGTTATTTGAAGTAGGGCCCGAACTTAAGTTTGTTTTCTTTGATCGTATGATTTCAAGTGAATTTTACTATATTTTGTGTCAATCACGGTCTCTTTGTCAAAACTAATGACTTCAACTTAGTTAGAAAAGTTGGGTCGTTACGACAAAATTTAAGTATTAATGTAAGAATTATGTACTTCATTATAAAGATCGATAGTTTAAAGTTTTTGACGATAATTTACATGGAATTACACGATCAGTTACCATTATCAATTACACGATAAGAAGAGCGAGTTGTGGATGCTATGAAAATACATTTATGAACATGACTGTTCATTGAATACTAGTTGTCACATGCAAGCTTCTTCAACAGTAATTGACAGTTGCTTGATAGATGAGTTCAGGTTCATGTCTACTGATCGTTTCATTCCAAAAGCAATTGTGCATAAGGCATGTACAAATCTTGGAGTTAATATAAGTTAGCAGAAAGCTTGGAGGGCAAAAGAACACATAGTAAAGATATTAAAAGGTGACACAGTTAAATCATACATGTTGATTCCAAGGTTCTTTGATAAATTGGTTGAATCTATCTCAGGTATAATGAGTTTCATATATAGAATGATGACATCAAATTGTGTAGACAGTGTAAATTTAGTTTTTAAAGATCTTAGAGAACTACCTGTAGCTACCATGCTTAGTTCAATTAGAGATGTATTGCAAAAGTGGTTTGATGAAAGAAGTAAAGCTACTTTTACAATGAAGAGTTGTTTGACTTCTTGGGCTGAGAACGTGTTGCATTTAGAATAACATGAAAAGTCAAGAATTTTATTGGTAAGGTTTTTTTTTTTTTTTTTAATGTTTGTATCTTAGGTAGATATAAATAGACTGCTATTTTTGTCCATCCGATAGAGAAATATAAAAATTTATGTGTGCTTGTTTCAGATAGATAGAGATAGATAGCTATCAATGTCTATTTGTCTCTATTTGTGCATGCTTTTTTTTTTTTAATTTTTCTATATTTGTTTTATGTATTAGGTTGATCCAATTAGTATGACTGAATATAAAATAATGGATGATACAAAATGGTAATGTGATATATTTATATTGGTTCTAATTTGAAATATTCAAATTTACTTTGGAAATTAGTTTAATTAGTATAATATATAGTGATACAATTATAATATAAAGTTTATATGTTAATGAAACTTTATTATATAAATTTAATTTTAGATAAAGTTCAAAATTAATTTATGAGATAAAATATTTGAATGAGTTCAAATATTAATTTAATGTGAATTTGTTTCATATTAAAATTATTAATTATGAGATAAAGTTATATTTGAATATGATTCAAATTTAACTTAAGTTAAATATAAAATATTTAATTTAGTTATTAATTAATGTGAAGAATTAATTAATAGTTTAGTTTAATATTATTTAATTAAATTAATATGAAACTATAAGGTATTGGAGAGATATTCATTCAATAAGATTTAAACGAAATATTAAATATAAATATGACTTAATTAATTATTAACTAATTGATTAATGGTTAATTAGTTAGTTGATTGGAAACTTCTATTAATTTAATATTTTTTAAGTTAATAGAATCCTATGATTTTCTCCTACCCCGTCTCCTACTCAATGAAAGAAAGAGAGTTATAAATATGTAGAAGAAAAACAGCTTTTCTTAACCAAAATAAAATCGATGATTTTCTTTTCTGCAAAATAGATTGTAACGACCTAATTTTTTTAATTAAGCCGAAGTTATTACTTTAAGACTAGATTCATCCTTTAACCATAAGACTTTATAATTTTTAAAAAATATATTTTTTAACAACATTAAAGAGTTTTTATTCGGGCTCTATTTCAAATAAAATTTTGAAAGTGTAAAAGTATCGATAATAAAAGTCGTTCAATCATGAAACCCAAAACAGTCTCAATTACTAAAGAAAACCAAAATAAAAAAAATTTAAAGTAGAAGCAATTTGAAGGACATTTCCCTATGGCAGTTTCGCGGAAAAAGATTAAACATAAAAGGGTGAGTATAAACATACCCAGTAAGAGACCCACTACTGATCTTGTTAGAAGAAAAATAAAATTGTTAACTTCCTATTGGAGGTGCCCTGCACTTTAAAAGTCTTGTGATCAATCGACAAAGCTATCAATTTTCCCTTAGTCCGTTATACACATTTAATCAATCCATTCCTAGTATAGTCAAACTACTCCATCATATCATCAATCCAACTTAACACACTTACGTTCAATCTATTCAATCTATCACAAAATTAGTTGATACTATAACAACACACCAGACAGTCAAGATATATATATATACATAACACCTTTCTCAGTTTACAAATACATTATCCATCGTATCTACTTCTATACCAGTCTGGCATAATATACATTTGTCATCATATCGACTTCTACATATATTGGTAAACCATACTAAGTCCAGAGATCCAAACAGTCAACACATTTCAAAACTTTCAAAGAGTCCAGTAATAGAAACCCCTTACTTTAATGTTACTCAAATTTCTCGAACGAAGGAAACCTAATAATAAGAATATGGAACTCAATTACTTTCACAATACTTTCTTTCATTTAATTTCCTCAATGTAAATTCTAGCTTACCAAAGTATTGGCGAATCGAACTCCAACAAATCTACAATTTAGTTGTGAATCCAACGAACTCAAACGCTACCTTCAAGAATCAATTAACAATTTAACTAATTATCCAAAACTACAACCCAAGGATAATTACAGTGTAAAACCACCACACTCACCAATACAACTTACCACAAAAATCCCAAAAATTAGAGTAAAATGGAGGCAACAACTTCGAATAACTGGAATCGACGCGTGTAATAGATCATATCTAATCAATAAATGAAAAGTAAACTTTAGCTTACAACCCATGGCTGGAAGGTGAAGAGTTGCGCGATGACACTTCGGCAGACGCGACGACACTTCGATATACGCGACGGCACTTCGACAGACGCGACGGGCTCAGGTTTGGTCGACGGCTTGGAAGGAGCTACGCGCGAATGAATCACAGCTTGGCTAGAAAACAGAGGTAAGACGCGATGCCGAGAGTTCGAACTCACGACGAATGGTGCTTCGGCTTCAACGGAGACGAAGAATTCGGTGACGGCGTGGCCGGCTGACATCCAAGAGTAATATAAAATGGCTAAGAGAGGCAGGCGGCGGTGGGCACGGGGAAGAGGAAGAGTGAAGGAGAAAGAGATGGAGTTGCACGTGAATCAATAAAGAATTGATATTTTAAATTAATAATAAGATTAATTCTATTATTATTATATATTATTATTATTTAACCTTTAGTATTAGTATATTTTTTCATAAAAGCCCCCTTCACTTCCTGCTAAATCCACACCACAACCAAATTCCTTAAAATCTTAATAAAATTTAAAAAATTTAGCTTAAGAGAAATACCTTGATATTGGGGGTGTTACATAGTTTCTCTCTAAATTTTTTTTTCATTCCAATTGTTTTCCACAAACCAATCTCATCTTCGAAGATAGGAAGGTCTCCAACGGGTGGTGTCCCCAATTCGGTGGATTATAGATTCAGAGACGTCAACAAGAGTAAGTTCTATGAATCTTTTAATTTAATAGCATATTTAGTTCTTTATTTAGAACTTTGATTCTAAATATTGTCAATGTACTGATATTTTGGAATTTTCAAATTAAAACTGATGAATGGTTTTGTAAAGTCTTTCACTGCCAAGAGCTTTTATCCCTTTAGGGCACACATACCAATTAAACTAATGCAAGACCTTTGACAGTAGTTAATGGTAGCATCTCACAAAGTGTAAGTGGTTGGCTTACCAACGGAAGATTTTCAATCATTTCTAGCAGTCCCGTTTCTGTTTGAGTATGACCTTCCATATTTTCTGCTATATTACTTATAGTTAATATCAAATGTGCATCTCTGCCATCTATGCTAATATCACTGCCTAACTGCTCTTGATGTTGAGGCGTTGTTCATTTTTGTTCCCTACACATAAAAGAAAAAAATTATTGTTGTTTATTTATAATCTAAGCAATTTTAAACAATATAAAGCGGTAACTAATGAATTAAACACTAACTGTTGAGTTTCTACAGTAGATTCTTGAAGATGTGACTCTTGAACAGATGGATTCTCATGGATGATCACATGTTTGTTATTTTGATGGTCATCATTCTTGTCCAGATTGTGATGACTAGAATCATCACGAAGATCATCATACATGTTGTTAATATCATCAAACAATTGATTCTGATTCTAGTATAGAAAGAAAAAAGGATAATAAAAAAAAATAGTTACAAAATGATCGTGTATCCTTAAGCAAACAATCGTGTAGAATATCTAAACGGTTGTTTTACCAGGGGTGATCGATATTTCAGATGGGATATGCGATCGTTCATATGTGATATGCGATCGTGTAAAGATATATAAAACCTTTGTTCTGTCAGAAGTCGTGCTAAGAAGAGTTGAAAACTTGTAATAAGATCCATCAAAACTGAAAGATTTTACATCAACACGTTCCTGACACAGTAATGCAGTATCAATGAGCATCAAATTACGTGCGATACGTGATAGAAAATATCTAACTGCTCTGTTAATTTTTTATGGACATCAAATCACCTTTTTGTTGGCTTTTTGGCCCTTAATCTCAAATTAATTTATTTTAATTATTCAATTAATTTATGTTTTGATGATAACAAATCTGACTTTTTTTATTGACAATTTTATTAATTTGAATAGACCATATCGTAGAGCTTGGAAAAATGATTCTAACGCCTCTTCAATCACCCAAATCGAAGTTCAAATGAAGAAAATATTGCTAAAAGAAAGTTAACGAAAAAATACCGAGATGGTGACGTGACGACCAAGCATTCAATTTGAACCAATTAGAGAAAGCCACTTGAAGCAATGAAGTTAAAAGAAAATGTGGCTTTTTGTTATGTTTTATTGGCTTTTATAAAGAAAATGAATTTAAAAGAAAAATGATTTTAATATTATTATTTTTTCTTGTGTCTAACGGCTAGTTTTTTTAAAAGAGGGTGAAGTTGCTTTATTGATTTCTTTTTAAACAAAATATTTTGAAAAGACATATTATTATATTATTATTTGTATTGTGTCTAACGGCTAATTAAGTTTAAATCTCAACCATTCATTTTTCTTTTACTTATATCTAATGACCCAAATGATTTTGAATTTATCTTTCCTCTCTTTTTAAATACTTCACATTTACACAAGATCATAATATCTTTACAATCCTCAAGCAAAAAGCCAACATTGTTATTCTCTCTAAAGCTTCCAATTTTTATTCTTTTCATCTTATTCTTGAGAGTTTCTTATTGTATTGTGAGGATTAAATTTGTGAGCTTCAAATTGTATACTCACTCTTTTAGAGAGTTTTCTTTTGTGTGATTTAAAAATTTCAACATATTGTAACGGTTGGATCCTAACCCGTGGAAATGATCGGGTTTGCTCTTGAACCCGAAAAAGGAGCAAGAATCGGTTCGGCTCAAATCCGTGGAAAGAGTCTAAAGAAGATTTTCAATCAAAATCCCAAGAGGTGCTTGGGAAAGTGGATGTAGGTTGAGTTTAACCGAACCACTATAAAATTACGGTGTCTTCTTCTCTAACTCTTTTCTAATTATTTTTTAATTTAATTTTAGTTACATATTCTTATTGGTTAAGTTTGATTGCATATTTCCATTCATATCTTTTTATCAATCTTGTTATTTAACAAAGTTTACAAAGTTCTTTATTTAAATATGAAAAAATATCTAATTAGTTGATTTTACTTTTTATTTGTCTAAAAGTTTATTTAAACCCTATTCACCCCCCTCTAGGGTTGCCATACCGATCCAACACTTTTTTCAAGCTTAAGGAAGGAAATGTCGGCACTATATATGTTTGAGTTGTGCATTGCAATGGAAGTGCCAACACGAGGTGATACATGTGTGTCTTTCTGGGATGTAAATGCCACTCCCCGACTAGGACCAGCATAGTCTTAGAGAGAAAGCATGCTAGGAATTGGAGTTGTGTCCTCAATTTCTTCAAGGACTTGAGTATTTCTTCTTACACTAGAATGTCTCCTGTTTAGAGAGTTTATAGGATTTCTCAAGGCCATTTTTGCATACTTAACAGCTCTTGACAACGGTAGAGAGTCTAAATCTACACTTTCAAGGGGTTCCAACTCCACCACTCGATGAGCCAAAGATAGAGACAAATCATTAGTGATCCAGTAAGCAACATGAAACCTTGTAATTTTGGGGTCAACGGTAGTCCCTCCCAAAGCTCAACACTCAAACGGAGTCTCCTGTATAAAATATAAAATAATACAGACACAAATAGTGAATGAAATCTTATGACGTAACAAATGCAAATTTTATGTATACTGCAATTTGACTAAATATTGAACAAGAAAGGCCAAGGGAATACAAAAAAATCCAACATTTTTAGGGGTCAATTTGAAAAATGGCAAAATTACTTTTTCTTTTCAATTTTAGCAAACAACATTTTTTGCACGTGCATGGTATTTTATAAAATACCAAAATATTCACCTTCCCCAACTATAATTATTTTGTTTTTACGTTATAATTAATTTATGTTATGTATGTATCAACTTTTAATTAATTTTTACTTGAAATAGATACATCAACTCATATCATAACTTTTCTCTTAAAATCTCGGGACTCAACTAATTGATTCAACATTTTAATAACATTATTCAATCTTACTAATTTCAAAATAACCTAATTGAATTTGAATTTCAAAATAACCAAATTGAATTTCAAAATTACAAAATTATTATTTTTTAGAATTTGAGAATCTCAACGATAGATTTTATATTAAAATAACCTTATCTCAAAATAATTTTAATGAATTGAATATCAAGATAATTAAATTATTATTTTAAAATTGGAAGAAAAGCACAAAAAGCTCACACGCCCACTCACGTACACACGCACGCGTGCGTATACGCACACACACCCACACGCACACGCACAAACGCACACACGTGGACACTCACACCCACGCACACGTAGACACACACACCCACACACACGTGGACATGTGCATACGCACACACGTACGCACTCGCGCACACGCATGCACACACGCACATATGCACAAAGATGTATAAATGAATTAAAATTAAAAAATAACTACAATAATTGTGTTTAGAAAGACTTTTAAACCATGTTCATTCGACTTAATAAAATTATAATTTTCTATCAATATTGGTTTAAAAGTGTCGTTAGTGTAATTATTTCAATATAATGCAGTCTTATCCAATTTTACGAACAAAAAACAAGTCGAATATGTACCAGTAGATGCACACTCTTTGTCATAAGAGATATAGCAACATTTTTATGGGTCATTTTGAAAAATGGCAAAACTACTTTTTCTTTTAAATTTTAGCAAATAGAATTTTTTGCACGTGTGCATGATATTTTATAAAATACCAAAATATTCACCTTCTCAAACAGTAATTTTTTCGTTTCTACATTGTAATTAATTTATGTTATGCATTTATTAGCTTTTAATTATTTTTTACCTGAAAAAGATACATCAACCCATATCATAACTTTTTTCTTAATATCTCGGGACTCAACTAATTGATTCAAGATTTTAATTTTATTCAATCTTACTAATTTCAAAATAACCTACTTAAATTTCAATTTCAAAATAACAAAATTATTATTTTTCGAAATTTGAGAATCTCAATGATAGATTTTGTATCAAAATAACTTTAATTGAATTTGAAAATTAAAAAATATCAACTTGTACACTATCTTTATGTCAAAATAACATTAATGGCTTGAATATCAAGTTAATTGAATTATTATTTTAAAATTGGGAGAAATTTTACATTAACAAATATCAACTTGTTCGCACACGCGCACACGTGCACAACGCACGCACACGCACGCACACACACCCATCCACACACGCACACGCACGTGCACATATGCACACACGCACAAAGATGTGTAAATTAATTAACGTTAAAAATCAAATACATTAATTATGTTTAGAAAGAGTTTTAAACCATGTTCATTTGACTTAATAACATTGATTAAATTATAATTTCTATCAATATTGGCTAAAAAGTGTCATTCGTGTAATTATTTCAATATAATGCGGTCTTATCCAATTTTACCAACAAAAAACAAATCGAATATAGATCAATAGATCTACACTCTTTGTCATAAGTGACATAACAACGTTTTTTGGGGTCATTTTGAAAAATGACAAAACTACCTTTTCCTTTGAATTTTAGCAACTAGCATTTTTTGCACGTGCATGGTATTTTATAAAATACCAAAATATCAACATTCTTCAACTGTAGTTATTTCGTTTCTACATTGTAATTAATTTATGTTATGCATTTATCAGCTTTTAATTATCTTTTACTTGAAATAGATACATCAACTCATATCATAATATTTTTCTTAATATCTCGAGGCTCAACTAATTAATTCACATATTAATAACTTTATTCAATCATAACTAATTTCAAAATAACCTAATTGAATTTGAATTTCAAAATAACAAAATTATTATTTTTTGGAATTTGAGAGTCTCAACGATAGATTTTGTATTAAAATAACCTTAATTGAATTTCAAAATTAAAAAATATCAACATGTTCACTATCTTTATCTCAAAATAACATTAATGCCTTGAATATCAAGATAACTAAATTATTATTTTAAAATTGGAAGAAACTCAACATTAAAAAATATTAACTTGTTCGCACACAAGCATAGAAGCACTGCGCACACACGTACACATGCACACTTACACACACGCGCACACACGCACATCTACACACACAGACACCCACAGACACACGAACGCACGCACATACACATACACACGCGCACGCATGCACACACACACCTATCGACAAGCGCACAAGCACACACACATGCACAAACGCACACACGCGTACGCACAAACGCACAGACGTAAACACATACGCACACGCGCACAAACACGCACGCGCGATCACACCACACACACCAAGCACACACGCAATAGCCTGCGCACACACACACACGCACAAACACATACAAACATGCACACACCCACACATATATGCACACGGACACTCGCACAAACGCACGCACATACACATACGCACACCTACCTACACGCGCACACGTACACACACATATGCATAAAGATGTATAAATGAGTTAAAATTAAAAAAAAACTACATTAATTGTGTTTAGAAGGACTTTTAAACCATGTTCATTTGACTTAATAACATTAATTAAACTATAATTTCTATCAATATTGGCTTAAAAGTGTCATTCGTGTAATTATTTCAATATAATGCGATTTTATCCAATTCTATTTGCAACAAACAGGTCGAATATGAACCAGTAGATATACACTATGTCATAAGAGATATAGGAACATTTTTATGGGTCATTTTGAAAAATGGCAAAACTATTTTTTTTTTTAATTTTAGCAAATAACATTTTTTGCACGTGCATAATATTTTATAAAATACCAAAATATCCACATTCTCCAACTAAAATTATTTTGTTTCTATGTTGTAATTAATTTATATTATGCATTTATCAACTTTTAATTATTTTTTACCTGAAAAAGATACATAAACTCATATTATACTTTTTTCTTAATATCTCGGGACTCAAGTAATGGATTCAAGACTTTAACTTTATTTAATCTTACTAATTTCAAAATAACCTAATTGAATTTGAATTTCAAAAATAACCAAATTGAATTTCAACATAACAAAATTATTATTTTTCAAAATTTGATAATCTCAGCAATAGATTTTGTATCAAAATAACTTTAATTGAATTTCAAAATTAAAAAATATCAACTTATTCACTATCTTTATCTCACAATAATATTAATGGCTTGAATATCAAGATAATTAAATTATTGTTTTAAAATTGGGAGCAACTCAACATTAAAAAATATCAACTTATTCACACACAATCACACGCGCACACACATACATACACTTGCACGCGCGTGCACCATACACGCACACACACACACACGAACGTAGGCACACACACACAAACGCACACATGCACACGCACACCAAACCGCACGCACACAAATGCACACGCAAACACGTACACATGTATGTGCGCATACACACACCCAAGCACACGTGGACATGCGCACACGCGAGCGCACACACACACGCACACTAATGGTTCAATTTCATCGATTGTTCCTATTTTTGCTGACAGTTTTTTTTTTTGCCATCGATAGAGGATCTTCCGACAGACCTGCGTGACGGTGTGTGTTGACAGCTTAATTTCGTTGGCAAAAGAAAAGTCGATTAGTTTTTGAAGATTTACTGACGATATTTGTCATCGACAAAGGGTAAATTTCTTGTAGTGCATGTACATCAAACATATCAAATTTGTTAAGTGTACCAATGAAGTATAACAAGTTTATTAGTGGTGTATCAAGTGTATCAAACTTATAAGTGAAGTCTTTAAGTGTATCAAACTAATCAAGTGTATCAAGGCCTCAGAGGTATCAAGTGTATCAAGAAGAATCAAGTGTAACGAGAAGTATTATGTGTATGAAGATGTTTCAGGTGTGTATCAAAAAGTATCGAGTGTATCAATGAGTACCGAGTGCATGAATTGTATCTATCAAATGTATCAAGTGTATCAGTAAGAAGTATCAAGTGTATCAAGGGGTATTAGGTGTATCATACGTGTATAAGGTGTATCAAATGTACTTCATTAACAAGGGCATTTGTGACATTTTACCTCTTGATGTGTGAGTTGGTCTTTGTTTTTGTCATTTTCTCAAATAATAAAGTATGTGTTCTATGGACTTAATTATTATAACTTATTTTGCCATTTTCGCAAGTGTCCCTTAATTGTAATACATGTATATGTGACATAATCTAATCAAACTAACTTATAAATGGACTTAATGTATCAAGAGGTATTAGGTGTATCAGACGTGTATAAGGTGTATCAAATGTACATTAATAACGAGGGAATTTGTGACATTTTACCTCTTGATGTGTGAGCTGGTCTTTGTTTTTGTCACTTTTTCAAATAATAAAGTATGTGTTCTATGGACTTAATTATTATAACTTATTTTGCCATTTTCGCAAGTGTCCCTTAATTGTAATACATGTATATGTGACATAATCTAATCAAACTAACTCATAAATGGACTTAATCGATCTCATGGACCACGAATTCTTCAATTACTTGCAAATTTGGTGAGTTCCTTTCCAACGGTGGGTGGAGAGCTTAATTTTGAGAGAGAGGAAAAGTCGTGAAGAGTATTTGCGAGAGAGGGGGGAACGTCGCCAGAGAGCATTTGCGAGAGAGCTAAAGACAACGACGATGTGGGATGAAGTAAGGTTTTTTTCGGTTGTTGTTCACAAGTGTGATGAAAGCTTCGAATTATTTGTTTTAAATCAAAAAGCGTATGATTGAAGGAAAACAATTGATTTTTTATTAGGGTAATTTTTAATGACACATAATTTATGTCATTAATTAACAATGCGAAAATTTTGTCAAGAAAACTCAATTTGTGTCACGAAATGATAACTTTCGCCTTGTTCCAATAACCTTATTTTGCCTTGCTCCTCTATCTCTTGCAATGTACACATAAAGCTTTGGCAATTTTACCAAAGTGGGAAGCAGCTAAGGGGACGAAGGTATATTCGGAGAGAGATTGTTAAACAATTGTAAAAAGTAAGCCAAGAAGAGAGGTCCAATAAAATTCAGCCACCTCTCACATAGTAATTGAAATAGTCTAGCAACTTCAACCATTTCCCTCACAGAGAAGAAGAAGACCATAGCCACTCGAGGCTTTTGCACAGACAAACACCAAGAAGATGGTGTTCGGTTCCGTATCTGTGCTAAGCGCGTCGTTGTTGACGCCAGGCATCACACCTTGGAAAGGCTCTCTTCCATTATATATAGCCAAAGAACTTCCGAATTATTGAAAATAAATATTTTCAACAGTTTTATATTCTCCTTTAATTTATATTCACTTTTGTTAGAAGCTATTTCTTCTTCATTTTTCTCACGAAAATCACATAATTTATTTACTGTTCTTGTAAATGTGTAATGATTATTTTATCATTTCATGTGAACAATATGATTTTGTTACCATTTACTCTCTTTGCTTTTTACTATTGAAATCTCCCTAACTATAAACTAATTGCACAATTTTGCTCCTAATATACGATCATGTAGCAACCTATAAGCCAAGAGTAAAAACAAGAATCAATTGAAGAGGGAATATATTGATATATATCACCCTGGAAGATGAAATACACATGGAAGAGGGAATAAGTTGATACAAAAACTAATCACCATTCATCATATATGAACAAAATATGTAATGAAATGCTTGGAATGAAACATGATGAAATAATTTTCATTAGAATAAAATAAAGGGTAAGAAAATGTATCCATACCTTCGGATGGTATTCAGAAACAATCACCATAGGCAAATTCTGAGTAACGACACCAAAAAACTGAACTACTTTAGGATGACGGATCTTTTCCAATAATGTCAACTCATATTTGAATGCATTTATGTAGGAAATTCAATAAAATAATTAAGAAACCTTGCAATATGTGAGAGATATACGAACTTCAAACAAATTTTACAAGTTTCAGCAAAAATTTTCAAACAACTTTTAAAGTTTAAGCAAAAAGTAACCGTAGGTAGGAAGGGGAGAAAAAGTGGGGTCTCGAATTAATTCTGAAAAATTAGTAGGCTTTCAAAATTTAGGTTCTAGAAGTAGAATTATTGCAGAAAAATAAATAATTGCATCATTCAAATTGAATCAAACATATCAGGATGTTATATTCTCCACAACGTATAATGGAGTATAAACATAAAGTTTCTATATACAAAGCTATGTATCTCTACCCTTGACTTCTCTTTCTCTCTTTCTACCTTTTTTATCCTTTCTTTCTCCCATTCACTCAATACACTTGCAAGAACCTTCATTTTTTTTGTATTTAAATTTTCTTGGCACCATCCTTTTTTAATTATCAAGGGTTTGTTATTGTCACATCTCTACCTTGTCAATTTTCGTTTTTCACTCAGCTTTCTTTCTTCTTTTGTCTTCACTACTTTCTTCGCTCCTTCTTCTCAAGCTCTAACTTTTGCTATTATCAACCAGTCTCAAATGACCATTGGAAAACCTATAGCCCACTGAGAGGCAGCCAATATAGTAATGCCTCTAATGATAAACTCCAATGAAATCAAAAGTTCTTCTTTAAGATTTGGAAAAATATATTAGATAAAGCATAATTAGTTGAAAAAGAACCTCAAAATTTTGTGTTAAACGACTACAATTTCATCGTATAATATGGCATATTGACATCATATTTTTCCTACAAAAACATATTAACTAAAATAAGCTCATAAACACAAAAATGCACTAAGTGTTGGTTAACATACACTACCTTGAAATATGACAAAGACTTTATTTCTCCTAACCAGACAGCATAGTCAGGAGGTAGTTTGGGAGCAAACATAATTGACTTAATTTCCACTAGCAATATCCTATAAAAATTTCAAATTCTTGAAATATGGAAACCAATGGAAGTTTTAGGGGAATGAAGTATAACCTCTAAATACAGAAGGATGACATAAAGGGGAATGAAGACTCAAAAGAAGGACGACGTTTTCGTAGAGAAGGACGACAATTTTGAGGGACAACGAATGAGTAATCATGAAGGATTTGGAAACGAATAGAGGTTTAGCGAAAGTGGAATGTGACAGAAGGACGGTGAACGTGTTTACTCGTTTTCGAACAGAGAATGTGTTTACGCATTTCGAACGGTGAACAGACGGACGCAAATCAACGAAGGTGAAGGGAACGCAAAGTAGACGAACGGTGACGGACGATGAACGCAAATGAATGAAGGTGAATGCTGATGAACGCGAAGGGAAGTCTTTTTCGGCAATGAACGCAGATGAATGCACAGATGAACGCGAAGGGAAGGTTAGGTGAACGACGCTTTTGATTTCGGGTGGAGAAGGGACAAAGTCGCGGCGAATTAGGTTTAATTAAGAAAAGGGGAAGTGATCTAATTGAAGCGCTGTGTTTTGTAAAAGAATATTAAAACAATAATTTTTTAGAAATTTCTTGACGTTTTTAAAACGTCAAAAACAAATTAAAATTTCTTGAAGTTTGTAAAAACATCAATGATCTTTTAGAATTATCTTGACGTTTTAAAAACGTCAAGAATTTTTTTATAAATTTCTTGATGTTTGTAAAAATGTCAAGAACTTTTTAGAATTATCTCGACATTTTAAAAACGTTAAGAATTTTTTATAAATTTCTTGACGTTTTTAAAACATCGAGGAAAACTATATATTATTGACGTTTAAAAAACGTCAAGAAAAAATACATCTTACTTGATGTTTAATTGCACAAAAAACGTCAAGAAAGTTGAGAATTGGCCTTTCATAAAAATTCTTGACGTTTTTTTATTTGAAATCACATCTTTCTTGACGTTTTTTCTCAAAAACGTCAAGAAAGGAAAACTACAACCATCAAGAGAGCCTGTTTTTGTAGTAGTGATTTTGGGGACAAGACTGAGTGTGGAGTTGGGATTATAATTGCACAAAATGGAATTCACTCATTTCCTACTTTAGGGTAAGTAGATGAATTTTAGCTTAAATGGTGTCTCCAAAACTTGAACAAAGGGCCCGTACCCTCTCGATGACATGAGAGGGGTTTTTGTTTATTAGTAGGACCATAAACAAGTTGTTCATTAGAGGAGCACTGGTTTTTAAGGATTAGAGGTAACATAGGGGTAAAGCGGTAAATTGATCCAACTGGTGATACAAACACTCGTGAAGGACTAACTTACTATTATTGGTCTATATCCGTGGACATAGAAATATATTTTTAGTGAGAAGAGTTCAGTTGTGAGTCTTTAGTGGAGTGTACACACAGCTAACGAATATTGATTAATGTGGTTAATGAGTTTAGCCAATTAATCTTAGATCGTTGTAGCTTCTGATCTGTAGGTCCATTAGGTCCTTTTCCTAGCTCGTAAAGGGTAATGAGATTTATTTGTATTGGTTGTAATTTAAAATGTTTAAATTTAACTTGGGAATTAGTATAATGTATAGTGATACATTATAATATAAAGTTTATCAAACTTTACTATATAAATTTAACTTTGGGGATGATTCAAAATTAATTTATGAGAGATAAAATATTTAAATGAGTTCAAATATTAATTTAATGTGAATTGGATTCATATTAAAATTATTGAGAGAAACTTATATTTGAATATGATTCAAATTTAATTTAAGTTAAATATAAGATAAATAATTTAGTGTTATTAGTTAATTGGAGAATTAATTAATAGTTTAGTTTAATATTATTTAATTAAATTCGATTTCATTAATTATTAACTAATTGATTAATGTTTAATTAATCAATAGATTTGAAATATATATTAATTTAATTATTTGTAAATTAATAGAATCTCATGGTTCTCTTCTACTTCATTTTCTATTCTTAGAAGGAAAGAGAGTTATAATATCTAGAACAAAACAATTTTCTTAAAAAAATGAATTAATAAAAAAAGAAAAAATAAGGCTAACGCTATTGCTCTTTGCAAAAAGAAAAGAGTTTCTCTCAAATATCTCTAAACTTTTTCCCATCCCAATTGGTTCCACAAACCAATCTCATCACAGAGGTACTCTTTGCAATTTAAGCTCTCTTTGCAATGGACAGTCTTCAAAGTTTTTTTTAACGATGTTTCCAATGCTTTCCTTTCTCTCTCATGTTTAATAAAACCAATTTCTCTTAAAACTTGTAGGGAGGCTACATCGTATCGAATTTCATACAACTGACGTGTTCATCGAGTTACAACAAGTGCCGCACAATAGTCTGTTCCGTGTTTGAAAAGTTGTGATTGTGACACGCTGCACATGAGGTTAGAACGAGACATGGCAAGGCAAGCTAATGTCTTTCGGCTGTTTTTGTGGGTTTTGGAAATTTTAAGCAAAGTTTTGATATTTTTATGATCAATGGGAATTAAATGGAATTATTTCCATTATTTTTTCATTATTTTAGATCTGAAGGAGATCGAACAAGTTTATAAGCCAAGGGTCCAAGCTACTCTCTATAAGTGACAAAAATGAGTTTAAAGTTGATTTCTAAACATGAATTTACTATCAAATGTTTCAAGCATGCTTTGATGTTTTGAATATTTGAGGATACTGACTTATAAAGTATTTCCAAGCATGCATTTAGAAACATTTTGGTAAACATGTTTTTATTGATGAATTCACTAATGAAAATTATAAGCAATCATGATTGTGCTAAGTTTTCAAAATGTTTAAGCTTGAAATATAATATTAGCATGTTTTAGTCTATACCTTTTTGTGCATAGAGGTCATTTGATTTGGATATTCAGTAAATACCTAGCTTTCCATCATTGGTATTAGATAAGAGATGAAGACTTTTAAAGATGCTTAGTTTCCCATCTCAAGGGACAAGACCCTGTACGAATGCCTAGTTTTCCATCTCATTGTAGTTATAACGAGATAGGGCACAATTGATGCCTAGAGTTTCATCTCGTAAGTATCGTATCACGGGATAGGGCTTCTATGCCTAGTTTATTGTTTTTCGTCTCGACGATTCTAGGTATAGCAACTGAAAGGGAAAGTTTGAGATAAGTTGTTTGAATTTGATTTCATTTATGTTAAGAGTTAATTGTTAAATACTTAATATTTCAAAACGATGTTTTATAAAACAATCACTCATTGGGCTATTTAGCTCACTCTTTGGATAAATTTCCCCATATGAATTACGTTGTTTGGAAAATTAAACTGTGCTTTAGTACTTCAAAGAAAACTTCTCTCCCATGTCCTCTCACCTCATGTCTGCCCCATTTGTGTTGATAACATGAAAAATATTTAGCACCTTTTAATTGACTATGTCTTTGTATCGAAATGTTAGTTCCGTCTTCTCCAAACATTCAATATTTGTTGGGATTTTTTGCTCAATCAAGGCTTATTCTTCTTTGTTCTTGACCTGCTACCTATGATTTATGATTTTGTTTTGGACATATTATTTTATCATTTTGTTTGGTTTTATATTTGTGGCTTTTGTTTTGTTTTGTTTTTTTTTCTTTTTTTTTTTGAAAAGGAGACAACCTCTTTATTAATATTAAAATAATAATAATAATTAGACAAAAACTCAGAGTACAAGAGAGTTATACAATGAACATGTAACCATGGATCAGGGGGTGCACCTTGGCATCTCAACTAGGTTGACACCCCCATAGCACCCTCATCATATCCAACCAAGCTAAAACCCATAACAAAGGAGTAATGTCCAAAGGCAAAACAAACACAAAAAAAGCCTTCTATTTGTGGCTTTTGGTTTTGATCTTGTGTTGTCGCTTTTTGGATGTGATGAGGGCGCTAAGGGGGTGTCAACCTAATTGAGATGTCCAGGTGCGTCTGTTGATCCTCTGTCCTATTGCTCTTTGTATAATCCTCATTACATTGAGCTTTGTCTCTTCATTTTTCAATATTAATAATAGTGAGACTCATATCCTCTTTTTTTTTAAAAAAAAAATATGGGTTAATTTGATAAAAGTGTTGCTAGCAGAGATTTGGTTTGAGCACAACTAACACATTTTCCATGATAACAAAAGGGATTTGTGTGGTGAAAATAGATCTATTAGATCTCTTGGATCAATAAAAAAGAAATAAGATCTTTATGTGAAAGCCGAACTTTTTTTTATGGAGCAGTGTGAAGAAAGGCCTTTACTTTTGGGCAACATTGGAATTGGGGCATGGTTGTGCGCTTATTATCAAAATTGTCCCCTAACGATCAAACTGGTTCACTGTTGCGAAATGGTGGGTTAGTTGAGGACATGTCATTATTCTCGAACCTTCAGATAAATCTCCTTATCTTAGGGAATTAAAAGTTGTTCAACACAGGCTTGAAACAGACATGTATAGGGCTTCTGTATTTTCCCATAAGGAGCCAATGATTGATTATATATTGGTATGTTTTGCAAAGGGAAAGATTTCCCTAACACGTATTGTAAAAAATATGTAGTTGGCTAGTAGTGAAAAGTTAGCAAGGCTATTCATGTTTCTCTTGGTGTTCCTCTCTCACTCCTCTTGAAGCTTATTGTGGGCATTTTGTCAACTTACTTTGGGTTTCTTTTGTCTTCTGTTTTAATTAATTACTTCGTACTTATTTTACATTTTAGTTTTCATTAGTGCGTTCTGGATAGAGGATTTTGTTTAGCTCGTTGTTATTGTTGATAAAATTAAAATGCCAACGATTACAATTCTTGAGAACGGACTCATCTGTTTCCAATTCAGATGCCCAAAACTTGTTGAATGGATCCTATCTCGTTGATCGCGACATCTTGCTGGCAAAAGTATGCTCCTCCGTAAATGGACTCCAGGTATTGTCCCTAAATCCTTTGTTTTTTATTATGTTCCTATATGGATTAAACTAGGTAGGATTCCAATGGAGTTATGGACAGATGTCAGATTGACTGTTGTGGCTAGTGCTATAGGAAAACCTCTATCTTTAGATCTAGCTACTAAGGAAAGACGAAGGTTGTCACATGCTTGAGTATGTGTTGAATCAAATGTGGACTCTCCTATGCTTGCTGAATTTACAATTCACCTTAGAGGAGAGGATTTCGTTATGACTGTGAATTATTAGTGGAAGCCTCGAAGGTGTAATTTATGCCGGTCTTTTGGGCATTCTAGTGGTAAGTGTCCTAAGATTGTGGAAAACAAAGTTCATCGAGAGGATGATGTGAGCAAGGTGGTTTCAAACAAAGAGGAGGAATTGGACAATTGTGTCTTGTGGATGTGGTGTTAGACTTTAAATAGTTGGAGGAAAGTAAGACTAATAGCTCCCCCATTAGGCATATTAAGGAAAAGGAGGTAGGTAATCGGATGCAATTACTCGTTATTAGGAAGAAAAGAGAGTTGGTTTATGTTCGAGAGAGAAGGGTAAATGTGTGGATGTGATTATGCCTAACTCTTTTGGCAGCCTTATGAAGTTAGGAAGACAAGTGGACCTTATCTATAGTGGATGACTCCCCTCCCACCCTACAAGTGGATGATACCGCTATGGTTCTTAGGCGTATGTTATTAATCACCTTAAGATCATTTCAAAATATAAATATATTTTTAGTATAAGTCTCACGTTCGACTCTAGACTCACCAAGAAACCTTATTTGGATATTACGAATATGACAAAATTAGTGATATTAGATGACTATCAAACGATAATCATAGGGTTATCAACTTTTAAATTTACTACTTTTAAAATTTAGAAAATGTAGTGACATGAGTCATGTGATTATAAATGTTTTTGTTATTTTTGCAGGGTTCCAAAGAAAAAAGAAAAAAGTAAGATGTGATTGATAATATGTGAAAAAAGGAAAAAAATTAAAGAAACATAACTCGATATATCTAATTTGTTTAAAAACGACCCCATTTGTAATTTTTCTTTCCAAAAGTCACACAACATCTTTTTGGAAAGTTTTTTTAGAGAAGCATGCCAATACCTTCATCCTACGTATGTAGATGTATTTATGAATAATTTTTAAAAGTTCAAAACAATTTTTTTTAACATTTCAAAGTTTAAGGTTATTTTTTTACACAAACTACAAAATTCAAAAGAATTTTTTTTTGTAATTTAACTAAATACTGGTTGTATATATATATATATATATATATATATAATAAATTAGTTATCTTTTTTAGTCCTATATTGTAAAAAAATATGATTATCGATTTATCGAAATTTAATTTGTAAATGGCTTAAAACATTTAGTTTGTTGAAAAAAAATGACAAAACAATGGACCAATGGACAGCTAATACGAGTCAGTGAACCGAATACACAAAATTCTGTAAATCCAATTAAGGAAGATTTCAAAAAAAAAAAACCCTACATGTACAGTCTCTCTCATTTAAAATTTCTTTCTCCTTCTTTCTCTAACGGCCAAGTCTCTTCTCTCCTCCCCATTCTCTCTTGCTCTCTTGTCTTCTTTGGCCTATCTCTCAATTTCCGTTTCTGTAAGGAAGAAACCCTATCATACCCATTTCGCGGATCCATCTCCATCTTCTTCTCTTAGTCGCGGATCCAATCTCCATCTTCTTCTCTTAGTGCGTCCTTTCCATTTCTTCGTACACTCCATTTTTCCTTTCTCTTTCGAAACCCTAAGGCCTATCTCTCAATTTCCGTTTCTTTAAGGAAGAAACCCTATCATACCCATTTCACCGATCCATCTCCATCTTCTTCTCTTAGCGCGTCCTTTCCATTTCTTCTTTTCTTCTTCTTTGTTCGTACACTCCATTTTCCCTTTCTCTTCTCAAACCCTAATTCTCTTTAATTAATTAATTCCCTCTCCTTTCTCTCTCACTTCCTCCCTCTTCCATTAATGGCAGTTCTCCTCATCTTCCTCCTTTCTCCAGTGTTGATTCCTCCTCTACTTCGATATGTGATGCTCTTTTCTTCTTCCCTCGCAATTTCGATTCCACCATCGTCACCGATTTTGGTTGCAATTTCTACTCTCTTCAACCTCAACCTTCTAAATTCCCTCACTCTCACCGGATTGACTTCAATGTCCTTGGAACCTCCACTACTACTATTAGTACTCCCTCATCAAAGAATCCGTTGGATTATCAGACGCTCCTCTTCCTTTCCTTTCTAATCCTTGTGTCTCTTCCAACTCCAGTGGTGAGCCCCCGAACAAATCGCATTACTCCGTGAGTTCCCAATTAATTCCATCTTTATTTAATATTCATATGTCCTCTTTCCATTTGTTTCAATTATTGAATAGAAAGTGTAACGACCCAACTTTTCTAAGTAAGTCGAGATCGTTAGTTTTTAACAAATAAAAGACTCTGATTAAAATAAAACAAAACGTAAGCAATTTAAAAAAAAAAACATCTTCAAGTCAGGCCTGATTTTTAAACATTCAAGAAAACATAAACTAATACTGTTTGCAACAAACGTTTGTAAACTAAATTTCAAATCAATCTTAATTAAGCGGAAGCAATTACACGTTTCCTATGGCATCACGCTTCCTTCCTGCCCCTCGCCGGTTTGCCGCCTTTATTACCTTTGCCTGAAAATTAAACATAAGAAGGGTGAGTATTTTAAATACTCAGTAAGAGACCCTCTACTGGTCTCGTCAGGGGAAAATAAATTGTTAAAGTTCTATTGGGACACCCTGTACAGTCGCAGTCTTGTGATCCCGTAGGATACACATTTCAGTCTAACGCCCCGAAGGACGTACATATCAGTCTAACGCCCCGAGGGACGTACATATCAGTCTAGTGTTCTGCAGAACACATATCAGTCAAATGCTCCCGAAGGTGCAAAAATAAATTGGTGATCCCGTGGGACACCTACAAGGTAATCATCCCAATACAACCTAACAATTTATCCCCTCATTCCATTCAACCCATCCTTCAGATACTTCAAAACATAGAGTTCTTTCTCTCAACGTCCTAACAGTCAACTTATCTCACTTAGGTCATATGTCTGTCAATAACATACTAATACATCAGTCAATCAAACTATACAGTCAATACACCCCTCAGATCACCAGCACACAGTCATACTTTAGCGTAACGACACCCAATCTAAACGACAATCACAAGATCGCATCTGCATCTCATACAAGCATAATCTACAATTTTCGTCCTGTCCACATCCACACACATATATATATATTCCATGACAATCACAATATGCATTCCACATTAAGTCTACTTCAATTCCTATGCATATGTATATATATTTTCAGTCAATCCACAGTGTACATTCAGCACCGAATCTACACCCATACGTGTATAAACATAAGTATCATCTCAACATCTTTACTCAGTCAAAGATAATCATTCAGACATGCAATTCACAAATCATAAGTGAGTCCAGTAGAAAATCCCTTACCTTCAAATTTGTTAAGCTCCTTAACCACGTTGAAGTCTATGAAGAACGAACCTAAACATTAAGACAATTTCTCAATAATTCCTTCAACGCATCAGTCATTTAAATTCAACCCAATGTGAATCTTTTTGCAACTTACCCAAATCTTCACGAAAGAAATCGAGCAGTGGCTTTGCGAAGAGATGACGTGCGACGGAGAGACCGTATACAAATGGCCGGAGAGTCGCGCGGCAGTGCAGACGACGGAGGAGAAGGAATCGGCGGCGGCTGGGCTGAAAACAGAGGAGAAAGGAGAGGGGAGACAGCCGGCGGTTACAGGTTCACGCGGCGGCCTTGCTTCGCGAACAGAGATGGCGGCCGACGGTTGCAGCGACGGAAGAGCAACGGCGCCGCAGATCTGGACTGGCAGCGGCGCAGTCTTGCTTCGCGGTGGGGCTGCGGACGGAAGAAGAAAATGGAAAGAAAGGATCGGCGGCTAGCTGCGGGACGGGAAAGAAGAAGATAGAGGTGTGGTTGCGGCTGGGCTGCGGTTGGCTGCGGCGGGACGGGAAGAAGAAGATAGAGGTGTGGTTGCGGCTGGGCTGCGGTTGGCTGCGGCGGGACGGGAAGAAGAAAAGAAAATGAGAGAGGGGTTGTGTGCGACGCTCGTGCGAGAGGAAGAAGGAAGGAAAAATATATTCTTTTCTTTTCTTTTCTTTTTATTTAAATTAAGTATAAATATATATATATATATATATAAAATTAAAAACAAAATATATATATATACATACCTTTGGGGCATTACATTCTTCCCTCCTTAAGAAACTTTCGTCCTCGAAAGTTTTACTCCTGAAATAACTCTGGATAATGAGTCCTCATCTCTTCCTCTCGCTCCCATGTCGCCTCTTCAATTCGATGATTCCGCCACAAAACCTTTACTAATGGAATGCTTCTATTACGAAGCATCTTTACCTCTCTAGCCAGAATCTCCACAGGTTGTTCTACATAGCTCAAATGCTCATCAATCTCCAAGGGTTCATAGTCCACTACATGAGACGTATCGGCCACATACTTCCTCAACATCGAAACATGAAAAAATTATGAGCTGCAGAGAGAGATGGTGGTAATGCCAAGCGATACGCCACAACACCAACCCTCTCTAAGATCTCAAATGGTCCAACAAAACGAGGACTTAACTTTCCTTTCTTCTCAAAACGCATAACACCCTTCATAGGTGCTACCTTCAAGAATACCTTTTCTCCCACATCGAACTTAAGGTCTTTTCGTCGTACATCCGCATAACTCTTCTGTCTACTCTGCGCTGTTTGCATACGTGCTCTAATCTTTTGAATAGCCTCATTAGTAGACCGAACTAATTCAGGTCCCATCAATCTATGTTCACCAACCTCACTCCAACGAACAGGGGTTCTACAACATTTGCCATATAAAGCCTCAAATGGTGCCATACCGATGGTAGCCTGGAAACTGTTGTTATAAGCAAACTCCATCAAATGTAGATGAGAGTCCATACTACCTGGAAACTCTATAACACAAGCTCGTAGCATATCCTCTAAAACTTGGTTCAAACGTTCAGTTTGACCATCAGTCTGTGGATGAAAGGCTGTACTGAAATCCAATCTCGTACCCATAGCAGTCTGAAGTCCCTTCCAAAACTTGGAAGTAAACCGTGCATCCCTATCAGAAACAATCGATACAGGCACTCCATGCAGTCTCACAATCTCAGTTAAATACAACTCTGCCCACTTACTAGCAGTATAAGTGGATTTTCCTGGTACAAAATGTGCCGATTTTGTAAGCCTGTCTATGACAACCAGAATCACTGTGAAACCCTTCAGGGTCTTAGGCAGCCCTGAAATAAAATCCATCGACACATTCTCCCACTTCCACTCTGGCACACTTAAAGGTTGTAGTAAACCTGCTGGTTTCTGTCTAGGTGCCTTAACTTGCTGACATACTAGACACTTACTAACAAATTCCGCCACTTCTCTCTTCATATTCCGCCACCAATAAAATCGTTTTAGATCCTGATACATTTTCGTGCTACCAGGATGCATGGAAAATGGGGAATTATGGGCTTCATCTAGTAAGTCAATCTTAACTGTACTGTTCGCTGGCACACATAAACGTCTCTCAAACATCAAACCCACCATCAGAGGATATGGAGAACTCATCAGTCTGCCCTGTTTCAACAAGGCTACGTCTCTCCCATCAAATAAGGATCATTACTCTGAGCCATCAACAATCTTGCTGCCTCAGAGTCGGTTGCACCGTTAATTGAGCTAGCTGTGAGGTGACTCTCTCCCCACAGACACTGCAATCTCAGCTCTCTCCAAGTCTCGATGCAATGGTACCTGTCTAGTAATGAGTGCTGCACGAATGTGATGCTTTTCTACTAAGAGCATCAGCCACCACATTCGCCTTACCAGGATGGTATAATATCTCACAGTCATAATCTTTTACCAACTCGAGCCACCTTCGGCTGTCTCATATTCAACTCCTTCTGAGTGAAGAAGTACTTTAGGCTCTTATGGTCAGTAAAGATTTGTATCTTTTCACCGTACAAAGTAATGTCTCCATATCTTCAATGCAAAAAACCACTGCTGCCAACTCCAAATCATGTGTGGGGTAGTTCTGCTTCGTGACTCTTCAACTGACGAGAGGCATAAGCAACCACCTTACCTTTCTGCATCAAAACACAACCCAGTCCTTTCTTGGAAGCATCACTGTAAATCACAAAACTTCCAATGATCCATCTGGTACAGTAAGGACCGGTGCAGTAACTAACCTTTGCTTAAGGTTCTGAAAACTATCCTCACAAGCTGGACTCCAAACAAACGGAGTTCCCTTCCTTGTCAACTGAGTCAAAGGAGTAGCCAAACGTTGAAAAATCCTCCACAAACCTCCGGTAGTACCCTGCTAAACACCAGAAAACTACGAACCTCACCAACTGTGGAGGGTCGAGACCAACTGGTAACAGCTTCTATCTTTGCAGGGTCTACTGAAACTCCCTCACTGGAAACCACATGACCAAGAAAAGTCACTTGCTTCAACCAAAATTCGCACTTCGAGAACTTAGCATACAGTTTATTGGCTCGAAGAGTCTCTAATACCTTATGTAAAATGTTCCTCATGTTCGACTTCAGTCTTGGAATAAACCAAGATAATCATCAATGAAGACTATCACAAAAGTGTCCAAGAAATCCTTAAACACCCTGTTCATCAAATCCATAAATACAGCAGGTGCATTAGTCAAACCAAAAGACATCACTATGAATTCATAATGTCCATACCTCGAACGAAAGGCAGTCTTAGGAATATCACGGTCTCTAATCCTCAACTGGTGATAACCTGACCGTAAGTCAATCTTAGAGAACACCGTGGCTCCCTGTAACTGATCGAACAAAATCATCGATTCTGGGTAAAGGATACCTGTTCTTGACTGTTACTTTATTCAACTCTCTATAGTCAATGCAAAGACGCATCGACCCATCCTTCTTCTTCACAAACAATACTGGTGCACCCCAAGGTGACACACTAGGTCGAATAAAGCCTTTGTCAAGCAATTCCTGTAACTGTACCTTCAGTTCTTTCAACTCAGCAGGAGCCATCCTATAAGGGGCTCTAGAAATAGGAGTAGTGTTTGGCTCCAACTCAATGGCAAAATCAACCTCTCTATGTGGCGGTAGTCCTGGAAGATCTTTTGGAAATACATCTGGGTAGTCTCTTACCACAGGTTCTGAAGTTAAAGAAGTCTCACCTTCCCTAGTATCCACCACACTTGCCAAAATACTCCAAGTACCCTGGTTGAGTAGTTTACTAGCTTTCATAGCTGAGATTACTTTAGGCAGTACTACTGTTCCTACTCCCTTGAATTTAAAGCTAGATGCAGTAGGGGGACTAAACACAACTTCCTTACGAGAACAATCAATACTAGCATCATTAGTAGCTAGCCAATCCATACCTAAAATTACATCAAAGTCACGCATATCTAATACCAACAAGGTTACGTCCAGTACACACGACCAGCTATTTCAATTTCACATGCTTTAATCTTTTCCTTAGACAACATAATTTCTCCAGACGGTGTAGACACTGACAAAACATAGTCTAAGGGTTCCACTTCTAAGCATGCATGCGTCACAAAAAGCGATGAAATAAATGAATGAGAAGATCCCGAGTCAAACAAGGTCAAGGCAAAATGCCCCAATACTGGTAACGTACCTGTCACTACTGTGCCGGCCTTCTCTGCCTCTGATCTATTAGTGGCAAAGATTGTACCCCGCTGTGGAGGTCTCTCTCCCTGACTGCTCGATCCAGCCCCAGTAGATCTCAAGGGACACCTATCAGCCATGTGTCCCTCTTGCTTGCACTTATAACAGACTCTCGTTCCCATCAAACAACGACCCAGGTGGCGTTTCCCACACGTATCACATACTGGCCTCTCTTGAGTAGTGTCTCCTGCACGCGCCAGAATTCTGCTGGAAACTGCGAAAAGAATCACCTGGTCTCATGTTCCTCTGAGGAACTCCTACAGTTATCTGCTCTACTTTTCTCTTTTGACCCGACGACGATCCCTTATTAAAGCTCCTTGGCTGTCTTTCATCCTTCCCAATACTCATATCCACTGCCAGACGCAGTGCTTCAGCTTGGGTAGTGGGCTTTAGTGCTCGCACAAAACCCCTAATTTCATCTCTCAATCCCTTGACGAACCTATCAGCTCTAGCCTGCTCATTACTAACAAGCTCAGGGGCAAAACGTGACAGCATATCAAACTCCTGGTCGTACTCCTCGACTGTCATATATCCTTGCTTCAACTCCAAGAATTCCTGGCTTTTGGCGTCTCTAAGGTTAGCCGAGAAAAACTTGGTATAGAAGCAGTCCTTAAACTGATCCCAGGTAATCTGCCTCACATCTCCACCTAGCATGCGCATTGTAGTCCTCCACCAGATAATGCCTCTGTCCCTCAGTAGAAAAGCAGCACACTGAACTCTGTGCTCCTCAGGACATCTCATGTAATTAAATATGGTTTCCACATAGGACAACCACATTTCAGCTTTAGTAGGATCCTCCAGTGACCCATCAAACGTCTGAGGGTCATACTTCCGAAAGTCCCTCAAATGTTTCGCCTCAGCAGAAAGTTGGTTAGGTAATTCTTGTGCAGGAGGGGCTGCTGGTGCAGGGGGAACTACAGGTGCAGGTGGGACTGCAGGTGCCTGCTGGTTTTGAGCTATAGCTGTCATAAGTTCTGTAAACCTCTGCTCCATGTGAGCAGACAGTGCATCAAACTCAACGTGAGTCACGGGTGCAGCAGGAATTTGCTGTTCAGCTTGACCCTCAGTAGGCTGATTACGACCTGCTCCTCTACCTCGGCCCTACTACTCCTCTACCTCGGCCTCTACGACCTCCTCTACGTACTTCTTCCCTTGGCGGCATAATTCCTATTACCCACCAACAACACTCTTTAACAAAATCTTAATCATAAACATAAGCAAGTCTTTATCGTCATGCAATCTAGTTTAATTTAGGCAAGGTCATGCAAATAAACCATACATATAAGCATAAAGCATACCTGACGAGAGACGAAGGGTCGCGTTTGCCATAGGAACACAAAAACATAGACTTACATCGTAAGTCAGTCTACAGAACCTAAAACTTAGGCTCTGATACCAACTGTAACGACCCAACTTTTCTAAGTAAGTCGAGATCGTTAGTTTTTAACAAATAAAAGACTCTGATTAAAATAAAAAAAAAACGTAAGCAATTTAAAAAAAAAAAACATCTTCAAGTCAGGCCTGATTTTTAAACATTCAAGAAAACATAAACTAATACTGTTTGCAACAAACGTTTGTAAACTAAATTTCAAATCAATCTTAATTAAGCGGAAGCAATTACACGTTTCCTATGGCATCACGCTTCCTTCCTGCCCCTCGCCGGTTTGCCGCCTTTATTACCTTTGCCTGAAAATTAAACATAAGAAGGGTGAGTATTTTAAATACTCAGTAAGAGACCCTCTACTGGTCTCGTCAGGGGAAAATAAATTGTTAAAGTTCTATTGGGACACCCTGTACAGTCGCAGTCTTGTGATCCCGTAGGATACACATTTCAGTCTAACGCCCCGAAGGACGTACATATCAGTCTAACGCCCCGAGGGACGTACATATCAGTCTAGTGTTCTGCAGAACACATATCAGTCAAATGCTCCCGAAGGTGCAAAAATAAATTGGTGATCCCGTGGGACACCTACAAGGTAATCATCCCAATACAACCTAACAATTTATCCCCTCATTCCATTCAACCCATCCTTCAGATACTTCAAAACATAGAGTTCTTTCTCTCAACGTCCTAACAGTCAACTTATCTCACTTAGGTCATATGTCTGTCAATAACATACTAATACATCAGTCAATCAAACTATACAGTCAATACACCCCTCAGATCACCAGCACACAGTCATACTTTAGCGTAACGACACCCAATCTAAACGACAATCACAAGATCGCATCTGCATCTCATACAAGCATAATCTACAATTTTCGTCCTGTCCACATCCACACACATATATATATATTCCATGACAATCACAATATGCATTCCACATTAAGTCTACTTCAATTCCTATGCATATGTATATATATTTTCAGTCAATCCACAGTGTACATTCAGCACCGAATCTACACCCATACGTGTATAAACATAAGTATCATCTCAACATCTTTACTCAGTCAAAGATAATCATTCAGACATGCAATTCACAATCATAAGTGAGTCCAGTAGAAAATCCCTTACCTTCAAATTTGTTAAGCTCCTTAACCACGTTGAAGTCTATGAAGAACGAACCTAAACATTAAGACAATTTCTCAATAATTCCCTTCAACGCATCAGTCATTTAAATTCAACCCAATGTGAATCTTTTTGCAACTTACCCAAATCTTCACGAAAGAAATCGAGCAGTGGCTTTGCGAAGAGATGACGTGCGACGGAGAGACCGTATACAAATGGCCGGAGAGTCGCGCGGCAGTGCAGACGACGGAGGAGAAGGAATCGGCGGCGGCTGGGCTGAAAACAGAGGAGAAAGGAGAGGAGGAGACAGCCGGCGGTTACAGGTTCACGCGGCGGCCTTGCTTCGCGAACAGAGATGGCGGCCGACGGTTGCAGCGACGGAAGAGCAACGGCGCCGCAGATCTGGACTGGCAGCGGCGCAATCTTGCTTCGCGGTGGGCTGCGGACGGAAGAAGAAAATGGAAAGAAAGGATCGGCGGCTAGCTGCGGGACGGGAAGAAGAAGATAGAGGTGTGGTTGCGGCTGGGCTGCGGTTGGCTGCGGCGGGACGGGAAGAAGAAGATAGAGGTGTGGTTGCGGCTGGGCTGCGGTTGGCTGCGGCGGGACGGGAAGAAGAAAAGAAAATGAGAGAGGGGTTGTGTGCGACGCTCGTGCGAGAGGAAGAAGGAAGGAAAAATATATTCTTTTCTTTTCTTTTCTTTTTATTTAAATTAAGTATAAATATATTATATATATATATATAAAATTAAAAACAAAATATATATATATACATACCTTTGGGGCATTACAGAAAGTTAATTGAATGAACTATGTTCCAATAATTTCATGTGGTTCTGGTAAAGCACAGTGCATCCGGTCGAACTTCCCCCATTATGTAATTTTATGGAGGTAGTTTTGTAAATTGGATTGAAACAGGGGCTATTCAATGTGTATGCATTAAAATATAGGGATTGTTTTTCAATTAAATATAAATTGATTGAGCCTCTGATGTGCTAGTAAGCATCAGATCTCCTCTGTGTATATATAGTTAGGTACTCTTCTTTTTTTTATAGGTTCCGTCATATATATCACGGTCTGAAGTTGTAGCTAAACTTGCTTTCATCTTCAGTTTCTATCACTATTTAAAGGTCAGATTTTGTTCGATTAGAAGAATGTAAATTTGTCAAGGACAATAGCATGCTTAGTTTAATTGTACTCACATATTGTTACTAAAACAATTGCTTTATTTGCGTTGATACCATTATTTGTGTGGTAGATCTCTTGATTCATTTTGATGTTTGTATTTTGAAGACATACAAAGGTCATAATACTAGTTGCTATTCTTTTTATCTTGGTACGTTTCATTTTTGTTTTAATATTTCACTGTCTCTATAACTGATTGTACAAACATATCTCATCATTCAATCACTTTTCAAGTTTTAGATTCTGAAATTTGTACATATTGGGGTTTTCCTTTTCTTCTTTATTTTGGATTATTTCAAATCTCCAAAGATCTTTCTTGTAACATTTGCATATTTTAGTTTGTTAAAATCTTCGAAAGTAGAGGAGAAGGCTCCAAAAGCATTCTGTCTCTCATTGCCTTGCCCTAACATTATCATCTGTGTAAGATGTGCCAATGAGTAGACCATTTTCTTTTACTTTTTTTTCCATAGCTTTTGAACCACTTTCCCTTTCTCTCCTTCTCTTTCATTCTTCTTTTATGTTAATTGGAAGAAGCTTTGAGGCCTCTCTTGAAAATAATGAGGTTTTGAATGGGATAGAAAGAGAGTGATGGTGGGATCCATCAAAGGTTTGGGATTTCACACAATGTTCGCATCACTCTTTTAAATGTAATTAGAGGTTGAGGAGTTGATCGCCGATCATAGATAAGGAGGGGCTGGTTAGTGGCTTGGAAAAGAATTCAGACAACATTAATTTTTTCTAAAAAATAAAACCAACCTTCCGACGGTTGTGTTAACACTCCTCGACAGTCGAGATAGGGTAAGACTTGTATTCAGGTTCTGTTGATACCTATATTTGTGCTTCATCACTTTATAATTGTACTTTTATTTATCCCCTTTGTATATTTCCATGTGTTTCATGTTTGTCTTTTATGTTTCTTCTATTTATATATTTCTTCATGTTCTTCTCCATTCGGGTTTGCTCTTGCGGAGGTTACACATTCATTGTTGTGCTGGTACTTTAGTTAATGATGTCTAATAATTTTTGTTTTGCAAATTTTCTTGTTAGTGCTCAAGTTTGATTTCATACTGCCTTTAGCATAGCTTTACGACTGCAGAATTCAATTGCACATTGCCCTTTTTTATTTTGTTATTACTGATGGACTTATTTGTGATACCTTTAAAGAAGAAAATTTATGGCTATTTGTGTTGAAGTTTATTTGTTGATTATTGGTTGGTTTTTTCCCTCCACTTTTCTTAATATTTTGAAGTGTGTAATAAGGTAAGCAATTTTTTAGTCCCCTAAATTTGTTTTGTTGATGAATTGTTTCCTTTTTTTTTCTCGGTTTTGTTTTCAGGTTTTCATCATTATTCATTTGGTGGCTAAATATTACTCATGGGTATTTGTTCGATCTTATTTTGTTGTGATCAATTGATATACATAATATGCACTATAAATTTGTTAAATTGTTGGATTATTTGCTTTTTTAATAAGGTTGGAGGAACCTCAAGGTACGTTTTGTTAAAGCATATTTTATATTGATAAATTTGAAGTTGTCAAGTCTATAACAATGATAATGTTAATACGAGTAAATTTATAGCAAATTTAGTTGACTTAACTTATTTACATGCTGGTTGCTCGGACTCTTGGAAAAACCTTACGTGCATTTTAACCCACGGTAAGAGGACTTAAGGTTGTTATGACTTACATATCAGTTTTTGAGATTTTCCTTTGTAACTTTTTCATAGACCTTATTGTAGTTTTTTGTTCTTCATTTTTGTTTGTAGGACGTTTCTAGAGAATGCAAGACCATGTTTGAGTGAGAAATTGGTCTCGATGAAATTGAGAGTTCAATGAACAGCACATACAATGCAAGTAAATCTACCTACTCAAACCCATCTTCTATTTCTAAAGCAGAAGGGCTTTCGGTGGCTGAAACAAGTGAGTGATTAAGTTTTTTATCACCCGTATTATTTGTTATCACTAGGAAAAGAAAGCTGAGTAGAAAAAGTAGAATGCCAAATGGAAAAAAAAAAGATTAGTAAGCAGCGTTATTATTTTAAAATAGAAAACAAAAATTAACATTATTGTTAAACCGAGCCATTCTAGAGAACATGAAATAGAATTGGATAGCTGCCATGCATCGTGTCTATGAATGTTAAGAATGAAACTATCAGTAGGGTTATAGAATAATCATTCTATCAGCCTCAATTATGATACAGGGTTTATGAAATAGAATTTTCTTATGTATTGTAATAGTAGAAGATTCTTCGTCAGGAAGCAAAGCTTATAGCTTTGAAGAGTATCTAAAGGTTACAGAAGAGCAACCGAAAGCTTACGATCAGCTCCAAACCAATTTTCCAGCACAAAGCCAGAGTGGATCCCAAGTACAACGGGAAGGTTGTTAAAATCAAATCTCTTATGTCTTATTTCATAACTATTTAGTTTTGATCTTAACTACAACAATTTTCATTTTTTTCTAGGTGAACATTGTATGTGCTTAGAAATTAAGTGTTTTGAAAATTAGAGGTGAGCAATCACACTTAGAAACTAAGTGTAGAACCATAGAAATGTTACCCCATCGGTTCTAGCAATGCCTAGTTACCGCAGTTCATAACAAAGAAAGAAAAGAGGCTCGTAAATGCAGACCATAAAAAAGTGAGACAATCAACAATTATAAAAAAAAACATATGCAATATGCATTAAAAAAAGCTCATAAAAAATATAGAGTCAAGTCGGTTAGGTCAAGTAGAACATGTTGAGTTCCCTAGCTATTAGAGCTTTTGGGGGAAAACATCGCTTTTGGCCTAACCAAAACTAGACCATCTATTTTTAGTGTTTTAAACATAACGTCAAGTTTGATTGAGGGCTTTGAAAAGAGGAGGAATCCTCCTCGATCCACAGTAGGGCGAAAACGAGGCTTGTTGTCACTTCGAAGGGAGCAGTCAAACTTAGCATTGAGTTTGATTTTTTTTTTTGAAAAGGTAATGATAATATTATACAACAACAAGGTGGACCTCACAGCCTGAGGTCAAGACAAAAGAGCGAACAACACTCACAGAACAAGTAGTTAGACAAAACAACCCATAAGTACCCAAAACAACCCCACATCTCGGGAACAAGAACTAAAACCAAAAGAAACCAACTAGTGTTCCAAACATTAAAAGGACAAGAAGAAGAGAGAAAGACAACAAAGTTAATAAAGAGAAGAGAAACCCACAACCCGGAACAAGCAAACGAAAAGAACATTAAATAAGACCATGAACACCATCCGACCAAGAAGCAGCACACGCTTTAATACACGACCGAATGAGCTGGAATACAACCATAGGCTCCCGAATAGCACCTCCATGAAGACGATGATTTCGCTCCTGCCAAATGAAATAAATTGTAGCACACCAGAGAAGGCGCCACAGTTTTCTCCTCACACTCTTCCCAATACCCTGATTATAAATCCAAGATAACCAACCCCCCAATAACCGATTCTATGAGAAGATGACATAAGCAAAAGGATCCTCGACCAAATCTCCCACCCAAAATGACAAGAAAAAAAACAAATGATCACGAGACTCATAGTTCCCTCCACAAAGCAAACACGATAAAGGAATCGACCTATCCCACCGACTTAACCTATCTCTAGTACCCAACCTATCCCTGATGGCCAACCAAGCACAGAAGGAGTGCTTAGGAATATTTCCCCCACCCCATAGTAAACCCGACCAACCAACCCTACTACTATGAGGACGAATAGTCTCCCACGCACTAGTGATCGAAAAACTATCATGACTCCCCGGCACCCAGACCCACCTATCCTCAACACTCGGACTCGGCCTCACTCCCTGAACCCTATCCCAAATGTCCATCAAATCCAAAGAAACAAGCGGCCACCTCCAATCACCATCCCGACCCATGAAATCCACCAGCCTCGCATCCCACCGACTACCCGCATCATAGATCACCCTCTCCCAAACTGCTGGATAATCGGCCCACCCTGAATCCATGGAACCAACCACACTCTACACTTCCTTCCATTGCCCACCTCCATCTTAACATGAGCTTTAAGGATATCCCGCTTACGCAAGATTTCCCTAAAGCACCAAGATCGACCCACCCCAGCATCGATCTCCCACAGCGATCTCCCTTTAAGGATATAAGATTCCACCCAAGCAACCACAAACTACCAGATTTAACAAGTAGCAACCATAATATCTTCAACGTGCTTGCTATATTCCAAGAAGATCCATCACGAATATCAAGACCTCCTTCATCAAAAGGAAGACAAACCTCATCCCAGGCAACTTTAGCACCACCTCTTCCCTCCTCCTTACCTCTCCACAGATAAGCCCTCAAGATCTTATCAACGTCTCTGTGGACTTTCATAGGAAGCATGAACACACTAGCCCAATAAACCTGAAGGCTCCTAAGGACTGAGCGAACAAGCTGAAGTCTACCTGCAAAAGATAACACTCTAGCAGACCAAGACCGAATACGACTGGTAATACGCTGAATAAGGGGATCACAATCAGAGCTCCGCAATCTTCCAGAGAGGAGAGGAAGCCCAAGATAACGAACAGGGAGATGACCAATGGAAAAACCCATGTTAGCAGCAAGCCGAGAAGCTTTCGAACTATTAACCCCCACAAGAAAAATTGAGCTTTTAGCAAGATTAGCAAACAGTCCTGAAAGCTCACCAAACCTCTTAATACTCTCTTTTATGAAACTTATAGAATGATTATAAGCAGTACAAAAGATCATCAAGTCATCTATAAAAGTAAGATGAGTTAATCTGACCTTCTCACAAAACTGGTGGAATTGAAAATTCTTAGGTGGGCTGTTCAACATGCGAGAAAGCACCTCCATGACCATCACAAATAAGAACGGGGATAAAGGGTCACCTTGTCTAAGTCCTTTCCTCCCATGGAAAAAACCTTACAACGATCCATTAATCATAATGGAGAACATCGGAGAGGTCACACACGCTCGAACCCAACTCACAAATCTTAAAGGCGTACCTATGGCAATCAGCAGGCCAAAGAGGAAATCCCAATTAACAGAATCATATGCTTTTTGGAGGTCAACCTTCATAGTGGACTGAGGTTTACCTCTATGCAAATGGTATGCCCTTACAAGCTCCTGACAAAGAAGAATATTGTCAATAATACTCCTCCCAGGGATGAAAGCTGGCTAATTTCCACTAACAAAAGAAGGAAGCCACACACGAAGCCTATCTACCAATATTCTTGAAATGCACTTATAAATAACGCTACAACAAGATATAGGGCTGAAATCCTCCAATCGATCAGCACCATTCCTTTTAGGAATAAGTGTAATAGCAGTCGTATTCACCCCTTGAGGGAAGTAATTGGTCTCAAAGAAGTGTAAGACGACATCACAGAAGCCCTCTCCAACCACCGTCCAAGCTCCTTTGAAGAAGCCAACTGAATACCCATCACGGCCTGGAGCCTTTCCACCATCCATGGAGAACAGAACACGTCTCACTTCCTTCCTACCAATAGGCGACTGGAGGGCCTGACAACACTCCTCAGTCCATCTAAACTGAACAATCTCCTCAATACAAGTAGAGAGCTCTCTATAGCTAATATTATGAGAACCCAGACTATCTTTGAAATAATTCACTACCACCTGAGTCACCTGATCATGGTTAGTCAACCAATTTCCATCTGGGTCAATAACTGATCTCAAAGCATTGCTGCTCTGCCTTGATCGAACATATCGATGAAAAAAGGCAGTATTCTGGTCATCTAGCTTCAACCATCTGATTTGCGACTTCTGACGCATAGCGGCTTCCTCCACTCTAACCGCTTTCCAAAAGTTTACGTGGCTAAGCTCGCGTGATTACTCGCCTCCTCCGACAGAGAGTTCGTCTCCATCTCTCTTTAAGCTCGGTCCATGGTATCATTGGCAAGACGAACATCCTCACTGATGGTCCGGATATGCCTACCAAAATGTCTGCGAAGAATCGACTTGAGATTTCTTAAGTTCCTTACAATATTCACAATTGGAGAAACTCTAGTATCTTTGGTCCAAGCAGAGGACACAACATCCATAAAGGACGCTTCTTCAACCCAATGGTTAAAGAAACGAAAAGAGACCACTTGTTGGCTTCGCTGATTACTGGGATAGACAAGTATGGAAGAATGATCAGAAATACCCCACGGGAGGACGTTAACCCACATGTTAGGCCATGTACTAAGCCCCTCATCATTCACTAGGATACGATCAAGTCTCCTCATCAAACCCAACCCATGTATCTTACTAGTCCAAGTAAACCAGTTCCCCTGGACCGCGGGTTCAACAAGGTCCGCCTCTCGAATAGCCATGTCAAACTCCTCCATATCCTCCACGTTCGGAGCACCCCCGAAGGCTTCAGAGTGGAGTCTGATGGTGTTAAAATCACCAAAGACCATACCCGGTCCTCTCCAACCAGCAGAGATCTCAATTATTCGCCTCCATAAAACACGTCTCTCGATGTTACTATTAGAGGCATACACACACAGAACCTCTACCTTCTCCCCAGAGATCAAATCTGTTATTACACCAGAAATAAACTGGTCGACAACCTCGTTAGTCGTGAACACGAATCTGTTACGTTTCCACATAATCCACATTCGACCTACTCCACTATTGCTGTAGTTACTAATGAACCCCTACGAATCACTAAATCTTCTAGATATCGAGACAAAGTTCTCCTCTCGAACTCTAGTATCCAGGATGCAATAGAAACCCACCGTAGACACGGCTAAGAAGTCCTTCACCGCTCTACACTTTACAGGGCTATTAAGGCCCCGCACGTTCCACGTACACCAACTAACCATGAGGTCGTATGGGAGCCGCCTCTCCCATAGGAATTACATCACCTATAGTACTCAAAAGGACCATAGAAGAGTCATCTACTCGTAAGGGAGGAGGGGAGCCATCCACTATAGATAAAGGCCATTTATCTCCTTTATCCACCTCCATGAGGTTGTTAAAGGAGTTAGTGATACTCACTTCCGCCCTTTTCCCTCTGTCCCAAATAGAGATCATTCCCCTATTTTTCCTGTCAACTGGGGTAAATTCCTCCCAATTTACCTCCACCTTTTCAGGCAGTTTATGGGTAATAATTTCTCCTTCTTCCATGTGTTGGAAGGATTCCAACACAACATCTTCATACTCCCCACAAATTGGAACCACCTCTTTAGTAGGAACAACCTCTTTAACAGGAACCTCTTTACTTGCAGCTTCCTTTTTACTATTTTCATTGCCTCTTTTAAGGGTGTTTTGCGAGTGTCCAAAAGATCGACACAAGTTACATTTTTTCCGTTTCCACTCATAAGTGACAGTTACAATAAATTCCTCTCCTCTAAGGTTGACTGTTACTTCGGCAGGCATAATACTGTCCACATTCAATTCCACACATATACGGGCATAAGAAAGACGACGCCTCTCTTTAGTAGCAAGATCAACTGAAAGAGGTTTTCCTATTGCACTCGCTACCACAGCCAAACCAGCATCCGTCCATAGCTCCAACAGAATCCTCCCTAACTTTATCCAAATAGGAACTGAATCAAAGACAAAGGATTGAGGAACTATACCTGGAGTCCATTTGCGGAGGAGCATAGGTTTGCCTCCAAGGTGCCATGGGCCACGGGATAAGATCCACTCTATCGACTTCAGATGTTTGAATTCAAAGCAGATGAGCCCATTCTCCATCAGAGTAATGTGTTGGCATTTCAAATTCTACCCCAAATCTTCTCTATAAGACGATAGATGACTAGATACGGCAATTTTGCATCAAATTAATTGCGCTGATGAGGGAGTTCTCCCACACTCTAACTCCTTGACTAATAACTTCTTCAAACGGGGTCACCACAATTTTCTCTCCCACAGTAGTCAGAGTTGTATAGGTCATAGAGAAACCTCTTGTTGAGCCAAATAAGGAAGCCCATGAATTTTTACCTGCACCTCCAGAATTATTAGATTTATGCACCTCATGCCCAACGAATCGGAACAGGCGGCCCACCATTTGAATTAGTACCAAACGGTTCTCTAATGGCTGGCCCATCATTCAAATGCCCATCAACCGGCCCAATCTTTTGGGGCACTTGCAATAGCATCCAGCCCAGGTCCATATCCTTCGGTCGCTGCAATTTGCCCAACATGCTGAACACTTGAAGCACCAACAGGTAAGCACTCCTTCTATGAGATCCCAGTTTCGTGTGAGATGGGTGGCCCATCATTCAACGATGGCCCATCAACCAGAGATCCATGACCAATTCCATTCATAAATGTGTCCACACCATTCGGCTTCGGCCCATTTACCGGCTCACTAGGCTTCATCAAGTTTTCATTCAAAACAATCGGCCCACACACCTTTGGGCCAACAATCTTCATGTGACCATCTCCGCTCGGTCCATTTCCTGTATTTTGATTTTTATATGTTTCACGGTTCACGTAAACCGGTTCGGGTCCACTCATGTCCGACCGTTTCTTCCTCACATAAATTAGGTCAGCCTTTGCAGTCGGCCGCCCTTCGGTCGTTCGCCGCCATATCATGTACGCGTTGAAGGCTTGACATCATGCGTTTCTTCACCTCCTTAACGTCACTGGATAATTTCTTCATCGTTTCATGCTTAGGACATCAACCCAACATCCGTGATGATCTTTTCGGCCCAATCTGGGAACACGAATGAACTCAAAAAAGAATTGAAATTCAACCGAGGAGATTCATGCGAGATCCCTTCAGCGAGTGAATTAAATCATGGTCTTCAAACGCCAGAAGTGGTTGCCAATAAATCGATTCGTACCACACACAATACTTTCAAGATAGTTCAAATCAATTCAGCTTGGAAATAGATTTAAACAATTTCTGGACAGACGTTAATTCTCCCGAATCAAAATGAATATCATTCGTAATGGTTCAATTGATCAATTGTAATCAATTTCGAAATGGATACCAAATGACATTAGTTATCACATTCAATCTGCCAAAAACCGAATGAATTACCTTCAAATTTGATCCCTTGCTGACCGCAGCACTCACCAAGCATTCGCCTCCTTCACCAGCCGAGTGAGAGAACTTGGAAATCCTAGAGAGACACGTGTGAGGTACACGTGCCCGAGATGAAATTTTTTCCTTTTTACTCTAATTGAGTTTGATTGAGGGCTTTGAAAAGAGGAGGAATCCTCTCTGATCCACAATAGGGGAAAACGAGGCTTGTTGTCACTTCGAAGGGAGTAGTTAAACTTAGCATTGAGTTTGATTGAGGGCTTTGAAAAGAGGAGGAATCCTCTCTGATCCACAATAGGGGAAAACGAGGCTTGTTGTCACTTCGAAGGGAATAATCAAACTTTGAAACTAAGTGTAGAACCATAGAGAGATTACCCCACCGATTCTAGCAGGGCCTATTACCATATTGCATACCAAAGAAAGAAAAAAGAGGCTTGTAAATGCAAACCATAAAAATGTGACACACATCAACAACTATAAAAAAACATATGCAATATGCATTGAAAAAAGCTCATAAAAATTAGAGAGTGAAGTCGATTAAGTCAAGTAGAATGTGTTGAGTTCCCTAATTATTAGTGCTTTTGCGGGAAAATTTCACTTTTGGCCTAACCAAAACTAGACCACCTATTCTTAGCGTTCTAAACATAATGAGGGAAAATGAGGGTCGTCACTCTGAAGGGAGCAGTCAAACTTAGCATTGAGTTTGATTGGAGGTTTTGAAAAGATGAGGAATCTGATAGACCCCATATTACATCTGTACAGCGGAAGAGGGACAAAGAAATTGAAAAAAAAAATATCACGTGCACATGAATAGCATGTGAGGGTTAGTAAAGGGAAGGTTTAGTTACCTTATTGTTAGTATAAATAAAAAGTAATCGTGGGCGGGAAAGTTAGGTTTTGTTTGAGAAAGTGAATTTCTATTCTTCCTTGAGAGAGAGGATAACAGGAGAGGGATTTCATATTGTAATTAGGATTTCATTCCTATTCTATTAATCATTAATATTATAGTAGCAATTTCATTCCAAGACTTGTTTCCATCAAATTGGTATCAGAGCATTGATCTCGGGCAAGAAGAATGCAAATGGTTCATACTCGGATCGAAGAGATGGAGACGTTTGACCAGGAAATACAAGACATTAAGAAAGAGATTAGTAAGATACTGGTGATCGAAAAGACGTTGGCCAAAATATCCAAAAATATGGAGAGGTAGAATCAGATGATGTTACGAATTATGGAATCGACAACAATGCACAATTCATCGACGAAGAATGTGGACGAAGGCGAAGGGTGACCAAGATGGGAGAACGAAACAAGGAAGGAAGAAAAGAAAATAGATGATGAAAGTAATAATGACTGCAATAAGTTTAAGAAGGTGGAGATGTCGATATTCAATGGAGATGATCCGATTCTTGGCTGTTTCGCGTAGAGAGGTATTTGCACATTCATAAACTTACTGAATTTGAGAAAATGACTGTATCCACTATTAGTTTTGAGGGACTAGCATTGAACTTTTACCGTTCTGAAGAAGAACGAGAGAACTTTGTAGATTGGGTGAATATGAAGGAAAGATTATTGGTGCGATTTCGATCCGTGAGGGAGGAATCGTTGTATGTAAGGTTCTTGCAAATTCAACAAAAGACAACGATAGAGGAATATCAAAATTTATTCGATAAGTGGGTAGCTCCTTTGTCGGACCTATTAGAGAAGGTGGTAAAAGAGACATTTATGTCAGGATTGAAACTGTGGATCTAGGCGGAGATGGATTTATGTGAGTCGAAGGGATTAGCACAAATGATACTAATCGCGCAAAAGGTAGAGAACAAGGAAGATGTCAGGAAGCAAATCTTTCTGGATATTCTGGAGAAAAGGTGATAAACTCCCACAATAGCACCAAGGCTAATACCATTGCGAATACAGAAGAAAGTAAAGGAGGAATGAATTGGCCGATGAGAACTATTACTCTACGAGGAACAACAAAAGAGGAAGTACGGAAAGAGGGACAGACGAAGCGCTTATTTGATGCTGAATTTCAATCTAGAAAGAAGGGATTGTGCTTTCACTGTAATGAGAAATATTCTCATGACCACAAATGCAAGATGAAAGAGCAAAGGGAATTGCGAATGATTGTTGTGAAGGAAGAAGGCGAGGAGTATGAAATTATTGAAGGAGGAATTGATCAGAAAGAATTGAATGCCCCTGAGATCGTAGAGGAGAGTCAGGTGGTGGTGGAATTATCCATTAATTATGTGGTGGGATTATCCAACCTAGGGAAAATGAAGGTAAAAGAGATGATACAAGGGAAGGTGGCTATAGTACTAATTGATTGTGGAGTCACACGCAATTTCATTTCAGAAAAAAATAGTGAAAGAGTTGCAACTGAGTACAAAAGAAACGTCGAATTATGGAGTCATTTTGGGCTCGGGCACTGTAGTCAAAGGGAAGGTAATTTGTGAAGATGTTGAGTTAATGCTGGGAGACTAGAAGGTAGTGAATGAGTTTTTACCCTTGAAGTTCGGAGGGGTAGTTGCCATACTTGGAATGCAGTGATTGTATTCCTTGGGAACGACTGGAGTGGATTGGAAGAATCTGATGTTAACATTTACATATCAGGGGAAGAAGGTGATAATCCAAGGAGATCCGAGCCTAACCAAGGTCAGGGTCTGTCTTAAGAAGTTTATGAAAACATTGGGGGAAGAAGATCAAGGCTTTTTAGTATAGTGCAAAGCGTTAGAAAAATAATCATATATAAATAAAATGCTTCACCATATTTATATATAATCATTTCCAAAACAATACATATATGAATATTTCATATCATTTGCAAAAATAATATAAACAATCTCATTAGATTGTCATAAGTTCAACTCAACATCCTAGTTCAACTCAACTTCCTAAATTAACTAACTTATCTAAAAACTATCCAAAAACTTCCCAATAACAGTTTGAGAAAGCTCCAAGTCGCGACGAAAAAGCTCTAAGTCACCGGTTCTCGCAGCCTGAAAAAAAATTTGATGATAATTAATATAACATAGCATAATAGAAATCCAACCATCACTATTCAACTCAACATCATAGTAGATTTTGTGTTTGCACATTTATTCATTCACTTCAGCTTGTGTAATTGTTTAGCGATAGATCATAAATAAATTAACTAGAATTTCAATGAAGTTATTAGTAAGCCAGAAAATACTTATAATGCACACATGAGGGGAAAGTAAGTACATTGTATAATTAAACAAACACCACATGTTTTTCTACACACTTATAATTATAATGCACGAAAGAGTAAGACATAATGGAATTGCAAATCTAAGGTGGCCAAGCCTCTAACACTTTGAACTATAACTTTCTTTCAACACAATCAAACAAAAAGCCAATACAAAAAATATGCATAAATCACAACTGGATATCCAACCATTGTTGTTTTAAGTTCTAAAAAAATAAATTTCTTGTTACCTATTTTTGCAACTATAGTTAATATGAAAGTGTAACACAAAAAAATTAAACAATATTGAAAGTGCAAACATGGTTAACAAATTGGTTGTTACCTTTTTTTTAGTCCGAAATAAGTGACTTGGTTAACAAATGTTCTGCATTTTACCTCCTGTAATTTCAAAAGTAGCTAGATTTTTATTAGCATGAACAAAGAGGGAAGTGATTGATTGAATAATAAATTGCAAAAATATAAAAAAATTCCAATAGAATGGAGAAATTTTGGATACAAATACCAGCTTCTGCAATGATGAAATAACAATGTAGTTCAATAAAATTGACGGAAAACAATGTTTCTGGGTTAAGAAACAACCTCTGTGATTGGGGTATCAAGAACCCTCTCAGAACCATATTTCTCCAAAATCCTTTTGGTTATCTAATTGAAGGGAATAAAAAAGCCAAAAATTGTTAAAATGTACAATTAAATGAATAAGAAATTCAAATATCATGTGAAGTAGAGATCATCTCTTCCACCTACCTAACCTTATAAGTCTCCTGATATTCTCCGACCTGCATCAAAATGTTTGAAATTAATCATAAGTGTAGACAAATCATATAATATACAAACATAAATGGGTTTGTGTTCATTCTCCCTCACCTCTTCTCTCATAAATTTTTTTTTTTTTTGATCAACAGACATTTCTTCATCAAGTGCAGAGTTTAGAGTATCCCTCACGGTCATCTGTGCATATTCGGGACAAATTTTGGTTTAAAATGGTTAGTCTTTTGTTTTCAAACAACATCAAGCAGTAAGATGGACGACCATTTCTCAACCATAATACAACCGTATAAGCCAAGAGAAATAGGAAGGTAGAGAAAGTTAATGGAAAATAGTTACATTACTCACCTACTGTGTGACAGTAGGGAAAATACGGTCCCGTATAAGCCATATCTCCTTCTATCAATCTGTATCTTCTCATATCAATCATCAACTCCATTGGATTTGTAAGGAGAACCCAAAGCACCATGTGATATATGGACTTTCCCCAACTTTATACGTGAAGAGGGAAGAGGAATTAATTTCTAACCTCTTCATGCGTGAGGTTCAAATTTCTAACCCAAAAAACCCAAAGCACCATGAGCAATACGTCGCTTCTATACAAATACAAAAGGTTCAAATCACAAATCAAGATATCTTCATACGTGAATGAGAATTAATTTCTAATCTCTAAATAAAGAAGGATGGAGTTTTCGTATAGAGAAGCGACGATGGATGACATTTTCGAAGGAGCCCGACTTGAAGCACGGTGGATGGCAGACGGAGATTGAGTGTGAAGAGATGGAATTAATCTTCGGTGGCGATTTCGAATGGTGATTTCGAACGAGTGTGAAGACCAATTTCGAATCACGTCAAGAATGGGTGTGGGATAGGGCTTCCCCAACTTCAAGAACGGTGATTTCAGTTGGAGATTTCAAAAACTCAAGCGCGACGACAATGTGAAGGTGGAGATTTCGAAAATGCTTAGGCGTGAAGAAGAAGAAGATGCGTTTTAATTTCTAGGGCAAAAGGATTAATTCTCACCTAATTATTAACGCGTGTTTCCTTTTTTTTTTTTTATTTAATCGAACTTGACGTTTTTAAAACGTCAAGAACAACCGCTCTCTTGATGTTTAGAAAATGTCAAGAATGTCGAATTTATAAAAATACTTGACGTTTTTAAAACTTCAAGAATTTAATAGATATTACTTGACGTTTTTAAAACGTCAAGGATAAATAAATATTACTTGACGTTTAAAAAACGTCAAGAAAGTTGAAGATTGGCATATCTCCGCCTTTTCATAGAAATTCTTGACGTTTTTTCTTTGAAATCACCGCTTTCTTGACGTTTTTTTCAAAAAACGTCAAGTAATTAAAACTACAAACGTCAAGAAAGCCTGTTTTTGTAGTAGTGTAAGTTTAAGGTGTTACATTTTGGTTTCAAAAACTTTTGGAATTTTGTGAGAGGTATAGACGTTCATATTCGAATAGATACAAAGGTATAATATTTCCTAAACCCTAATTCTTTTAATTTAGGGTTGCAAGTTAAATAGGTGCAATTAGGGTAATTTTGTATTCCATTTTTCCACTGCGCATGTCTCTTTCTAACATAGACTATGAAGAAACTTTCTCTATCGTTGCCATGCTAAAGTCAATTAGAATAGTCTTATGCATCGCCATGTTTTATGATTATGAAATTTGGCAGATGGATGTCAAGACAACTTTTTTTGAATGAAAATCTTGAAGAGAGTATCTATATTACTCAATTAGAGGGGTTTATAGATCAAGATCAAGAACAAAAGGTTTGTAAGATTCAAAAATCCATTTATGGATTAAAACAAACATCTAGATCCTGGAATATAAGATTTGATACTATGATCAAATCTTATGGCTTTGATACAAAAGGTTGACGAACCTTATGTTTACAAAAAAGGTCGTCAATTCCATTGTAGTATTCTTAGTCTTGTATGTAGATGATATTCTACTTATTGGAAAAGGACATAGGATTTCATACTAATATCAAGAAATGGCTAGCTATGCAATTTCAAATGAAAGTTCTGGGAAATGCACAATACGTTCTTAAGATCCAAATTGTACAGAACTGCAAAAACAAAACACTAGCCATGTCTCAAGCATCTTATATAGACAAAATGTTGTCTAGATATAAAATGTAGAATTCCAAAAAGGGTATGCTATTATACATCTATGGAATTCATTTGTCAAAGGAACAATGTCCTAAGACACCTCAAGAAATTGAGGATATGAGAAAAATTTCCTATGCTTCCGCTGTTGGAAGTTTGATATATGCAATGTTGTGTACTAGATCTGACATTTGCTACTTAGTAGGGATGGTCAGTAGGTATCAGTCCAATCTTGGACGTGATCACTGGACAACCGTTAAGAATGTTCTAAAATATCTTTGAAGAACAAAACACTACATTCTCGTGTATGGTACAAAAGATTTAATCCTTACTGGATACACTCATTATGATTTTCAAACTGATAAAGATGCTAGAAAGTCTATATCAGGATTAGTATTCACTCTAAATAGAAGGGTAGTAGTTTGGAGAAGCATAAAACAAACTTGTATAATTGATTCCACAATGGAGGTAGAATACGTAGCAACTTTTGAAGCAACAACAGAAGCATTATGGCTAAGAAAATTCTTGACAGATCTGGAAGTCGTTCCAAATATGCATCTATCAATCAATTTATACTGTCACAACAGTGGTGCAGTTGCAAATTCAAGAGAACCTAAAAGCCGTAAACGGGGAAAACATATCGAACGTAAGTACCATCTTATCAGGAAAATTGTACATCGTTGTGACGTTGTAGTAACCCATATTTTTTCAGAGAAACTGTGGATGCCGCCCGCTTTGTAGTTAGTACAAACGAGGTGATTCTGAATCGTTCCAGTACATACATGAATGACCCGTTAGTTAACGAATGTTGATTAACTCAGTCTATAAGAATTTAGTCAATTAATCTTGAATCATTGGAGTTCATGATATATAGGTCCATTAGGTTCCCTTGCTAGCTCATATGGAATAAACTTAAAACAGTGTGATGGAATAAGTCGAATTGTTCGAATTGGGATAAGAGAGAGAAACTGACAAGTATATGTGTTATAGCCATCAAATTTCATATTAGAAATAGAGCTTTGAGTTGTTGGGCTTTAGTATTCCATGGACATGCAATTTTGCATGGAAAATCCTTATAAATAGGGCCATTGACCTCATTTGATGGGTTGGCTATTGAATTTGGGCTCTTGTACCAAATTGGATTTCTTTTTCTTATTTACATAGAAAAAAAAATTACCAAGCCCATTTCTTTTTCCATCTATTTCTTTCTCTCGGTACTGAGTCTAGAGGATAGTAGGTGAACCCTATTTTAGAATATATTGAAGGATGAAACGTAACTCTTTCACGGAAGTGGGGGCTCTCCACTCCTTAAAAGCTCACAACTTATGTTCGTCCATTCAAATCTTTCTACATTCGATGATGTGACCCAGAAAATTGATACGCTATTTAGCAAAAACACTTTTCTCTTTCTTGAAATATAACTGATTATGTTGGAGCTTGTCAAAAGTCAAACTCTTCGACACGCTCTTCCATTTGTGCGATAGAACTTGAAGAGCTACTTCCACGTTCAAAACTACCTACTTTGGTGGTTTTATGTTCTAACGAATCAACCCTCAGCGCCAATTCATTTATGGGTAGTTTGTCTATTTAGGCATTCAATGCGTCTATTTCTCTTACTTTTTCTTTAAACATCTCAAGTTGGGTCTGGAGAAATCTTACTTCGTTTGGCAATTCTTTCATATCCAAGAATTCCTCTTCAATCTCAGTCAGTCGCTCAGATTGCAACTTTGATAGTTGTTTCATTGTCGACATAATTGCATCTCGCTTAGCCAAGGAGATAACAAAGCTTTAATACCACTTGTCACAAAATGCAACTTTTCAAATACGGGACAGGCGGTTGTGCAACACTTGTTCTAAATTGATGAACAAGGCAACCTTGTGAAATTTGAAAGTTGCGGACAAATTCGTGGTACGATGTAGCCTCGCTTCATCTTTTGAGAGAAATTGGTTTTATAAAACGTGAGAGATAAAGAAAAACATCGATAACATCCTTGAAGAAAAAATTGAATATTGTCAATTGCAAAGAAAGCTTAGATTTGCAAAAATCACAATAGGGCTTAGTTGGGGATTCAACTACCATGCCTCCCCTACAATACATCTTAAACTTTTTTAGCATTGACAACCTTGCATATGAAAATTGCGAAACGACGCACCTTAGGTCGGTGACAACAAAAGGAAAGCAGTTGACTAAACTAAGTACAAAGCATAAAGATAAAGTGGTTTGAGGATATTCGAGCACGCGGCCATAGGCAAATAATGCCTTGGACAAGCATACTTGTGACACTCTACGTGCCACAATCGCAATCTTTCAAACATGGAACGGACAATTGTAGAACACTTGTTTTGCTCAGTCAATAAGTCAGTCATGTAAAATCCGAAAATCACGAACAAACTCACGATATGATATAACCTCCCTTCCCGTTCATGAAAAAATTGTTTTAAAACATGTGAGAGAGAATATCATTAAAAACATCATTAAAGAAAGCGTTGAAGACTTTCAATTGCAAATAAAAATTTGATTATAAAGAATACGATAAGATATGGTTGGGGATTCAACTATTGGGTCTCTCCTATAGTACAGTTTAGACTTTTTGAGCTTTGACAGGTTTGCAAATGAAAATGTGTGACACCTCACACCCTAGGTCTATGACGTAAAAAGGAAAGCAATAGACTAAACTAAATACAAGACATAAAGAAAAGGTGATTTGGGGGTATTTGGGCATGTGGCCATAGATAAACAACGCCTTAAACAAGCATGCTGGTGAGAACAGAAGCTTATAGTTAGCTCAGTATTAAGATTAAGTTATATTTGATATCTATCAATGAAATAGTAAGTTTTTCAAAGTTAACGGTGTTATAACTTAAAAGTGACTATTTCATGGTTCTAGTCTTTTGTAAACTCTTTACATAGGATGTCCACACTTTCATGTCTCTAGGATTTAGGATCACATCGTTTATACTAAATACAAAGCAAACTGCATTCATTGTGTCCTGGAATAAGGTGCCTAACTTTATTCGTACAATCTATACTATTTAGGCTCTATACTTAAACTTGATCAACTTTTATGTCTCTACATAAAGTTCAAGTTTACTTAATAATAACCTCGGGTCCTTAGTTTATTGGCTTTAAGATTATAGTATCAATAACGACTTTATTGAATAGATTATGATTACAACGAGTTTTAGGACATAAATTACAACATCTAGTTCTTACAACTTTTGATTCTAGAGTGTCAACTCTTGTCAACAACTCTTAAATGGGTAATCCATCGAGATGATCGATCATTGCAGCAATAGTGTTAGTGATATATATTAAACCACCAATTGTACCTCTGTAATTATCATAAAAATAATAAAACTACAAACACAATGCTTTTCTTTTGATTCTTGCGTTTTCACGTAAGCTTTGGTTTCGTATACATTGCTTTCAATATGGTATTAGAGCTCATTAAGCCTAAACGGATATTTGGTTCAAGATAGGTGAAACCAAAGAGGCACCATCTTGAAGGGGCATGTTGAGATATGTGGAGTCCCACAATTGAAAAACCAAGGAAACTTAGACTCCTTATAAAATAGATGAGCTACTCCTCTCATTGCCAATTGGTATTGTGATGAAACCTTATACTTTGGTAATATATAATTAAATTTACCTTCAACCACTAGCTTAAGCTTTTAGGTGAATTTGGGGTTTAATATGGTATTAGAGCTGGTGGATTTAATTTGGGGTTTAATTTCTTCAAGGCAGGTTTCCAAGAAGCGAATTGAGTTAGGAACTTTCATTAGGTAGAGCATTTGCTCTTCAACCTTTACCAGTCGGTCCACATGGGCCTTGCCCGACTATTTTGTTATGGACATGTTTACATTTTAATTGTTAATAAGCCAACTTAGGCTATCACACCCCACCACGAGCACCTACTTGCGTGGCTCGAGATATGGCGTGAAGCCAATCGATAGCACCCATGTCAAGGATGACACCATCTGACCCTTAGCCTGAACCTTTAAACTCTAAACAACAGAGGAAACATAACACATAAATTTTACTAAAACCAATTGGGCTAAACCTTTTTCATTTAACAACCTTAGACAAGTTTTACATAGACAAAACGTAATCTTATTTATCTAGAACAAAACCTTATAAAACCTTCCCAAAAGCCTAAGTCTGATAGCACAAAAGACTAATTTATCATTAGTACAAAATAACAGGACACATACGATAACAAAATGAAATCCTTCAGTAGACAGGTAGCAGCAAGTTAGGCTTAGAGGACACGATCTCTACCTAGAAAGTGGGAAAACATTTTGAATATTATGCATTTTGAAGAGTAAACAATATGCTTGAATAAATACCTTTAAACAATAACACGCTTGAAAGACTGTTCATAACATAACTTAAACATTTTATCATAAATCCGTCATAAATCATGACTTAAGAACATGCTTGAAATCACTTTAAATAAAACATTTTCCACTCACAGATACAAGCTCAAATCCTTGGTTTATAAATTTGTATGATCTTCTCATGTCCTGAAATAATGGTAAAATAGTACAATTAATTATCTTTTGCCAAGAAAATATCAAAAGTATACTTAAAAAACTTAAAAAATTACCAAAAATAGCTCAACACGCAATATGACACTGCCTGGCACGAATGGGTGGGCGGGCAGGGCCTTGGTTGGGCGCTGGCTACTGTGTGTGAATCTCACAAGAGGCTTTTCAACGCGCGTTGGGCATGCCCGCGTGCTAACCTTACACACAAGCACATTGTGAACCTCACTTGGTTGCGTGCTTGGCATTTCGTGTAGCCCTCCTCGTGTGCATTCTTGGCTAGTGCATTTCTTGTGTCACAATCGCGAGCTTTCAAACACGAGAGGAGCGATTATGTTGCACTTGTTTTACGTAGACAACAAGTTAGCTGATCAAAATCCAAAAACCACGGACAAACACATGATACGATGTAGCCTCTCTTCACGTTCTTGAGAAAATGTTTTATAAAACGTGAGGAGAAAGAAATTCAATGAAAATATCGTTAAAGCAAGCATTGAAGACTGTCAATTGCAAAGAAAAACTTTGATTGCGAAGAGTGCAACAAGGCTTGGACAGGGATTCAACTACTATGTCCCATCTATAATACATTTTAGACTTTTTTAGTTCTGGTAGGCTTGCATAAGAAAAAGCCAAGTCACACCCAAGGTTTATGACATAAAAAGGAAAGCAAAAAGTAAAACTAAATACAAAACATAAAAACAATGTAAATTGGGGGTGTTTGGGCATGCGACCATAAGCAAACAGCGCCCTGGACAAGCATGCTTGTTACATTCTCCCCACTTAAACACAATTGACATCCCTGTCGACTGGCGAAGCTAGAATTCCTCGATCTTCTTCTTTCACGCTCCAAGGTCTTCAGCACATTCCTAACGTGTTTCTTCCACATGGAGGTTCTTTCACTTCAGTAGGAATTCATGTATCCTCTTCATGGGTATACCCTTCCTCACTCTCTAGTAGGAAGGATTTCTTCCATTTCTTTATCGTCTTTCTGCTTTAGGTCACTAGATGACCATACACCATTGTTGCACTACTGGTCATCTGGATCTTGATGGTAAGGTTTCAAGTTGCTCACATGAGCTACTAGATCATTTTTTATCCATGCAGGCAACGATACCCTATAGGATGCATTTCCAATTTTCTTCAGAACTTCAACAGGCCCTTCGTATTTTCTGGTGAGATGCTGATGTTGATGTCCTCTAAATCAAATTTGCTTTGCTTTAAACTCTATGAAGAGTTGGTCTTCCGCTCAAAACTTGAGAGGATGATGCTTCTTATCATACGCTTCGAGACTTTCTCTTAGTATGCTCGAGCGATGTTCGTAGTCTTCTCCCACTTTTTCGTAAAGTTATGAGCTTGAGGATTTTTTCCTGCATAAGGATGATCAACAATATGAGGCAGTATAGGTTGTCTTCCACTCAAGATTTCGAAAGGCCTCGTTCTTGTGGATAGACTAGTTTGTGCATTAAAACAAAATTGAGCCACATCCATCAACTAGGCCCAATTCTTTTGTCCAGAATCAACAAAATGTCGTAGATATTCCTTAAGCATACAATTGAATCCTTCAGTTTGGCCATTCGTCTGAGGATGGCAGCTTAAGGATATATTTAGGCGTGTCCCCAAGAAGGCGAATAGTTCGGTCCAGAGAGTACCAATGAATCTACCATCCCTGTCACTCACAATGCTTGATGGAACTCCCCATAACTTCAAGACGTTCTTAAAGGACAAGTGTGCTATCAGCTCGACAGAACATAGTTTTGTAGTGGGGATGAAGGTGGCGTACTTCGAGAACCAATTGATTGTTGGCTTTTTGGCCCTTAATATCAAATTAATTTATTTTAATTATTCAATTAATTTATGTTTTGATGATAACAAATCTGATTTTTTTTTATTGACAATTTTATTAATTTGAATAGACCATATCGTAGAGCTTGGAAAAATGATTCTAACGCCTCTTGAATCACCCAAATCGAAGTTCAAATGAAGAAAATATTGCTAAAAGAAGCTTAACGAAAAAATACCCGAGATGGTGACGTGGCGACCAAGCATTCAATTTGAACCAATTAGAGAAAGCCACTTGGAGCAATGAAGGAGTAACAAATGTGGCTTTTTGTTATGTTTTATTGGCTTTTATAAAGAAAATGAATTTAAAAGGAAAATGATTTTAATATTATTATTTTTTCTTGTGTCTAACGGCTAGTTTTTTTAAAAGAGGGTGAAGTTGCTTTATTGATTTCTTTTTAAACAAAGTATTTTGAAAAGACATATTATTATATTATTATTTGTATTGTGTCTAACGGCTAATTAAGTTTAAATCTCAACCATTCATTTTTCTTTTACTTATATCTAATGACCCAAATGATTTTGAATTTATCTTTCCTCTCTTTTTAAATACTTCACATTTACACAAGATCATTAAAATCTTTACAATCCTCAAGCAAAAAGCCAACATTGTTATTCTCTCTAAAGCTTCCAATTTTTATTCTTTTCATCTTATTCTTGAGAGCTTCTTATTGTATTGTGAGGATTAAATTTGTGAGCTTCAAATTGTATACTCACTCTTTTAGAGAGTTTTCTTTTGTGTGATTTAAAAACTTCAACATATTGTAACGGTTGGATCCTAACCCGTGGAAAGGATCGGGTTTGCTCTTGAACCCGAAAAAGGAGCAAGAATCGGTTCGGCTCAAATCCGTGGAAAGAGTCTAAAGAAGATTTTCAATCAAAATCCCAAGAGGTGCTTGGGAAAGTGGATGTAGGTTGAGTTTAACCGAACCACTATAAAATTACGGTGTCTTCTTCTCTAACTCTTTTCTAATTATTTTTTAATTTAATTTTAGTTACATATTCTTATTGGTTGAGTTTGATTGCATATTTCCATTCATATCTTTTTATCAATCTTGTTATTTAACAAAGTTTACAAAGTTCTTTATTTAAATATTAAAAAATATCTAATTAGTTGATTTTACTTTTTATTTGTCAAAAAGTTTATTTAAACCCTATTCACCCCCCTCTAGGGTTGCCATACCGATCCAACATTGATTATAACCAAGATGCCTCAAAGTCGTTCACCTTTGGGATGTGTAATAAAATCCATGGATTTCGCATATTCAGGGAATTTCAATGTGTTCGACTGACTTTCCAAAGTTACTTTCTCTACTAAAGCCTGAAGCCCCTGTATGCTGCAAGAATTAGTGTTGCCAATCGAGGTTGCAACGTTTCAAATGCAACTGATCAGCATACCATTCAAATTTTGAATTTTCAACATGACGAGTTTGTAACTTTAGTGCCCCTTGGAGAAGAAAATGAAATTCAGGGTATGTGTAATTCAGGTTTTGTTCCACAAGATAGTACAATTTAAATTATTCTCCATATGTTGCTTAATTATCTCAGAACGGTTTATTTAAACCAGGATGCAGTGCATGACAGCAACGGTCCGGTTTCTTTTGCAGAAATAGAGAACAACATGACAGCTAGTATGACAGTTAAAAGTGATGTATACGATACCTGCTCTCAAGGATGCTCTTTAGCCAATTCAAAGCATGAGATTTTATCAAGTATTTATCCTAAAAATCCAACCAATCAGTGTACACAAAATTTCTATCAAGAATTTGGAAGTGTAAATGTGGCATCAGAGGACCTCAATTCTGAAGAGAACACATTAGGAAAATCATTTAAAATTATGTTGATGAACATTGCAAACGAAACTAAGAAAACTCAGCTCATGAAGGTACGGTACCAATTTATAGTCTTCTAAAATATTCATCAATCATGTTTCTTTTATGAGATTTTCTATTGATGGTATTGAAGTTTTATATCCTTGGCTTAGTATTCTTTAAAGGGGTGTTTGACAGAAGGAGTGGTCCAAGAAGTTGTGAAATCTAGAAAGTTTTGAACTCTTAGGGCCTAGGACATACGAAGTCAATAAGGCATAAAATTGAAAATTTCTTGTCGGGAGTCCACAAACACTTTTGGCCAAACAAAGAGCGGAAAACTCCACACTTCCCTAATCCTACTCTTCCAACTCCTTGGCTCATACAGCCTCTACGATCTCTAAATACTGATAGGCCCATGGTAGTGAAGGTGTACACCCGTAGGCACAAGAAAGGATTCAGGTGAGGAGGATGGGAAGTTGTATTTGTTGGTCTGAATGTTGCTAGTTAAGGGAGCCATGAGTCTTTTATGCTTTCATATAAATGCTATTATGATTGTTTGGGGAGGGTATGTTTTGGCATAGCTTGTATCAGGTTTCTTAGAATAATTGGGAGAGCTAGAGAAGCTTCTGATTCCTTCCCTCCATTATTGATAAATAAAATTGAGGTTAAGGCTTATCATATACATACCCAGTCATTGAACTTCTCCATATTCCTTAAGAGGCATATCTTGCTTGGCTTATTTGGCTGGCTCTACTCATGTAGGATTTCGAAAGGCGAATCTAACATCCTGCCAAAAATGATTAATCAGTTTCTTTAACTGTTGAACTTTTAGGTTGTATACTAGCAAGCACATGAAGTTTAGGGATTCAATCTTTATATTATTTTTAAGAGTTATTCAATATCCCTACCTAGAATAGACAAATGAAGCTTGAAACTACCCATAATATTAATGCTGTTGTTTAATTATGACATTTTGTTATCGGTCTTTCTAACTTACAAATATCCATCTTCTGATATGTGTTCACATGCATATTTTATGGATGTAGATTTTATAGTATTTCTTTATTTATTTTATATGGCATTAGCTGTGTACATTTTTTTATAAAATATTAATATAAATATTAAACCACCGATTCACCAAAAAGTTTAAGCTGGTGGTTGAAAGAAAATTCAATTATAGCCTTAAGCTTAAGCTACTTTGGTGGACTAGAGAGTATAATCTTAGAAACACTCAATCTGATCAAGTTCTCTGAAGCAAGAATTAAAGTTCGGAAAAATCTTTGCGGATTCTTACCAGCAACTATAGAATTAAAGAGTGAGAACTGAGGAAATTTTTCCCTTAATTTTGGGGATTTTGAACCCTTATAAGCTCCTGTAACAATCCAATCTGATCTATTTCAAAGTGATTTTTCCAATCCTATTGATTTACGTAGAATAAATTCAGTGATTTTAGATGAAGGGCTCCAAAGTGATGGTCTCCCAGATACCTGAATTTTCTCAAACAGAATGCCCCATCCATCTCAAGAAATCCTTTCGAAGCACTTAGGAAGTTGGGTGATGAAGAAGAAAACCTTGTTCGACCGGAAAGAGTTTCAGCCCTTGAATCCTCGCCGAAAAAAATAATTTTCAGAAGGAAAAATTCAAATTTGGGTATAGCTGGGATCTCCACGTACTTAGAAGGGGAAAAGACTTCAATAGAAAAGAGAGAAAAACAGACCTCAAAAGAAGAAAAGGCAGCCAACCGACATTTTATTATCTCAAAAAACAGCTCACCTAGCCCTCCCCAACCAGATTTTTTCAAACTTAATGTATCTGCAGACATTTTAAAAGCTGACACACAGATGGTAGGCCCCAAGAATTTTATTAATCAGAATTCCAATGGCTTTTGGTATTCTGACGAATTGGAGGAAGAATCAGAGTCCTCTCCTCCATCAAGGAACTTCACTTGCGGGCCATCTCCTGTTTTCAGCTCTCAACCAAAATTACCAGCCTCTCCCAAGACTAAAATATCATCTGCAATGAAAGCTATTCCATTTCATGCCAGAAATTTTTCTAAGCACCTCAAGACCTATACCAAAGGGAGAACTTCTTTTCGCAACATTTGGATGAGCTTGGCTAATTCTGATTTATTAGAGGAAAGTTGTGTGAAGATACAAATTCCAAATTCAGTTGGCAAAAGGTCAGTACTACCTTCCTCCTTAAGTAATAAATTTTCTCAATCCTCCTCCAAACTTTCTGGTTCATTCTTTAATTTTGTGCAAGATACTTCTTGTCTCAAAAAAGTTGAGAGCCTAGAAGATGAATTCATGGAAGTTTAATCAGTCACCAGTGTAAGTAGTGCAGAATTTGAACCAGTTGAGGAAGAAATAATTCAATCAGAGACAGAGAAACAAGAGGACAGTGACTCTCTCGGTCCAGATTTTATTAAATTGTTTTCCTCCCCATAAAAAGAAATTTTGTGCAGGTCAGCAAGTATCCTTCCCCCTCAAGAGTTGGTTCCTTTCTTGGCAGCATGTGAAATTGAATTGATATAAGGCAGAGGTTGCAAAGATGAAGATTATATCATGGAACACTAGAGGATTCATGGGCCATTCGAAACAATTGGCTATTAAAAATCTTTTGAAGAAAGCTAATCCAGATAGAGCATTGATTCCGGGGACCAAAAGAGAAGAGATTGCCAGTTGTATTATAAAGGCACTATGGAGTTCAAAAGGAATTGGCTGGGTCTTTGTTTGAAGCTAGTGGCAGATTAAGAGTTTTGCTGATTATGTGGATAAATATAAGTTGTCGATTATTGAAGTTCGGTCAAGAGAAGGAAGGTCATTACAGTGTGGCTTATAAGTTGTTTCAACATTAATTTATAAGTTGTTTGGAAAGGTTCTCGTAGAAAGATTAAAGAAAGCCAGGCCAGGTATTACTTTGTAAGACCTCCTATTATCTATACCTATAAAAGGAAGGGTAGAAAGGGAAATTCCTTAGCAACCAATGATGAGAGAATAATGGGAGAGGATCGTGCAGGTGGGACCCACTAGGAGGGATGAGAGAGAGAGGTATAAACATGTAATGTTGGGGTAGGGGAGGCTAGGTCTTTTTTGGTTATTTCAAGGAGAGTAAAGGCTGCTGTAGCCTGAGGGTATCCAGCCCTGTATAAAGGAGTGGGTAAGTTTTCTATGTTGTTCTTCCTTTATTTTTCATATCTACTATTGTTGAATGTGTTTTGGCTTTTACATAAATAAAGAATTACAGAGTGCTGCCTCTGTTTAGCCATTTGGTTAGGATATTTTGTGTTTTATTGTTAGAATCCTAAGATATTTCTCCATTACAATGTGGCTTTCTGGAAGAGTGCCAAATCTTGGATCCTATTTTAATAGCAAAAGAAACTTTGGAGGTATATATTATCCGAAAAAAGAAAAGATGGATCATTAAATTAGACCTTGAAAAGGCCTTTAACAGAGTGGATTGGAAATTTTAGAAAATGTAATGCAAAAGAAGATCTTCGACGTAGGATATTGTGTTATATTGGCCAGCCTTTACAGCATCCCCACTTTGAAGTCTTTGATGATCAGGACTTTCGGATCAGCCCTCTCTTCAAACAGTTTTTGCTCAACCAATCAAGGCTTATTCTTCTTTGTTCTCAGCATGCTGCCTTTGATTATGATTTTGCTTTGGAAAGATTCTTTTTATCATTTTGTTTGTCTTTGTTTTTGTGGCTTTTTGTTTTGATCTTGTGTTGTCGCTTTTTGGATGTTTTGAGGGCACTAAGGGGGTGTCAACCTAGTTTGTGATGCCCGGATGCGCCTGTTGATCTTCCCTCTCCCCTTTTGCTCTTTGTATAATCCTCATGTACATTGAGCTTTGTCTCTTTCTTTATATTAATAATAGTGAGACTCGTATCCTTTTTTAAAAAAAGAAAGAAAATTCAATTATATATCACCAACACTCTCCTCACTTGTGGGCTTGAAATATTTGAAAGGCCCAACAACTGGAAATGGATTTTAATTGGGGAGGAAACGAAAATACGAGGCTTGAACACGAGACCTTCTTGGACCACCTGCTCGGATACCATATTGAAAGGGAGACAAACAAACACACAACTTTACGTGGAAACCTGTGTACCAGGAGAAAAACCACTATATTTTTCTTCTTATTATTTTCTGATGAAAAATACAATAGGTACAAGGGAGAATAAATAGAATATACAGAGGAATAAAAAAGGAAAATATTTAGGAATTAAGAAAAATATTCCCATAAACTTTTCATAAATATTCTAAGATTCTAACAATAAAAAGTTCTTTTTATTCCAAATTGTGACTGCTCTAATGTGCAGTTGTTTTCTGATTTAGATGATTGAGGAACTTGGTGGTTCTCTCACTGCTGATCGGAGTACAGGAAAAGTGCGGAAAACTCTAAACTTTTGTATTGCTCTCTTGCAACCTTAGACGAACACTCTTCTATGTGTCCTTTTGGCCTTTGAATACCGATAATCATCTCATTTGCACCAAAGTTAGCGATTCCATGCAGACAAGGCCTTTGCCGTTATTCTTCCATTGCCTCGTAGTTGTGCTTAGGCTTGAAATTGTTGTGAACCTTCTAGATCTAAAAGGGCATAGTTTCTTATTCTACTGCCTATTTACTTTTAGTTAAACATCAAAATCAATTCTTATGTTTGAGTTGGATTGTATCATGCTCTTCCTTTTCAGTTGTTTCTATCGTGATGGTGGGTAGTGGTTGTTAAGACAACCATTAGGCTAATTTGGGTTTCAGGCTTACTTTTCCCATTTTACGTGTAAAATGGCTCAAGCTCACTAATGAAAGATATTTGTTGGCTAGCTAGTGTTTTTATCCTCGATTTCCTTCTTCCCCTAATACATTATGTTATGGAATTTGTTAGATACCTAGATTAGTATAGGGTTGGGGTATAAGGGTAATTAGATATTTAGGAAGTTACTAGTAGTTATTATGTAAGTGTGGTAACTAGGGTGGTTACATGTTATTATAAATGGAGGGAGGGTAAGTGGGGAGAATTCTGGGGAGTGATATAAGGTTTGGGTGAGAGTACTCAAGAGGGAGGGTTCCAAGTGCTTTATACTTGGTTTTATCTTGTATTTTCTTATAGTTACATTATAATAAATTCAGATCTTGTTCTTGTTAGGAAGTATATGTCTCCAATATTATTTAAGTATAGTAGGAGAATTAAAAAGGGTAATATTGACCCACACAAGAATATATGAGAGATTATAGGAGGAGAGAATATCGGAGGAGATCTTTCCCATTAGTTTGTTAGTAAAGCAAAATAAAATGGAGGAAAGAGGAGGGAGAAAGGGGACAAAATATTCCAAAGAAGTAGAGGCTTCCGTCTTTCGTGCTCGGGAGAAGTAGAGGGTCCAAGTCAAGTTCTTTTTATTGTTTTTTTTGGTCATTTTCATGGTTGCGGTTTGTTCTTAGTTTTTCTTGTTCTTTGTTGTGATCCTCACTGGAGTGTGCCTTTAGGAAGTAGATGTGAGTGATTTTTTATTCTCTATACTGTAATTCATTGAGGTAATTCAATAAAGTAAGATACACTTGCCGTATATTTACAGTATCTTAACAAATTGGTATCAGAGCGTTTTTACTTGGGAGAATGATAGAGCAGCACAAAAACGGATCAAAGAGAAGTTGGAGACCTCTGATAAGGAAATCTCGGGGATACAAGTGGAGTTACACAAGTTGCTGGCAATTGAAGAAAACTTGTTATGCTTGCCAAAAAGCATCGAAAGACTGGTCATCTAGTTGGAAAAACAAGAACGGTTGCTAAATGCATCGAAGGAATAGCAGAAGGATAATTTGACGATCTCCGAAAGAATGGAAGGATCGTCGAGCAAAGGACCAACGATTGAGAGTATAATCGAAGGTGGAGGTAAGACATTGAAGGAAATCAAGGTAGAAGGTAAAACAAACAAGTTTGAAAGGGATGAAAACTCGAACGATCATAGCAAATTCAAGAAGGTTGAAATGCCTGTGTTCAGTGGCACTGATCTGGATTGTGTTTATTTAGAACGGATTGGAATCTTCAGGTCCATAAATTGATGGATTTCAAGAAGGATCTGAATCCATAGAAGAATCGAGGAAAACGTGATTGCAACGGTTATACAACGAAGGTGAAGAGGATGGCAAAGAGTGACCAAGAAGAAACTATAGAGGAAGGTCGACGAGGATTACCTGTGAGGCTCGAAATGAAGACTCGAGTGAAGAAAAATTTGTTGCTAAAAGAAACACAAAATGGCTGGTTGCAATGGAGAAAGAAGAAGCCGATAGTTATCGGTCTACAGAGGCTCGAGAAGGTGGTCTGGAATAGGGGTGAATCACGTGACGAGGAAGAAGTTGTTGCACACATGATGGTGCCAATGGCGTGGTAGAAATTGGTAGGACAGAGGATTAGGACAAAAGGAACAATCTTGGGTTTTACTATTTCAAGTGGGCTTCAACTTACTCTAAATGAGCTTCAACTTATTCTAAATAAAACATTGGGGGCACATCATTTTGTAGATGAAGTGGGTGGAGAGTTCCAAAAATAGGAGGGAAGAAAAACTTGTATGTAGGTGGGTCCTAGGAATGAAACCGGCGGCAGTATGATTTTGGTCTTGACGCAACACTTTGATTATGGCCTAGCCCACTAGAGATGAAGAGTTTGAAAATTAAACACTTGTTGGTGATATGCAAAGGGTTAACTAAGACAATGTGTTTTGGAAAAGGAAAATTCAAGTACATTGGGCTGCTTTGTGGGCTGAAGTCAATGGACCTTATTGGAATCGAGAGTTTTTCAAAGCCGAAGGGGAGGATTTCTTTTTCAACATTGAAGAGCAGAATGCTGGGGATTGTTTGCAATTAAAAAGAGAAAAAAAGAGAAAGGGGCCTTGATCATGTTTGCAAGCACACCTTGAGGACAAGGTGTTTTGAAGCATCGGGTAATGTTAGATACCTAGATTAGTATAAGGTTAGGGGTATAAGGGTAATTAGATATTTAGAAAGTTACTAGTAGTTATTATGTAAGTGTGGTTACATCTTATTATAAATGGAGGGAGGGTAAGTGAGGGGAGAATTCTGGGAAGTGATCTAGGGCTTGGGTGAGAGTACTCAAGAGGGAGGTTCCAAGTGCCTTATACTTGGTTTTATCTTGTATTTTCTTATAGTTCATTATAATAAATTAAGATCTTGTTCTTGTTAGGAAGTATCCTAACAGAATTCCTCTAGAAGGTCTCATGTTAGCGAATGATAATCTGCGTTAAGTGTGTATTTGTAGGAGTTCTTCTCCCGGACATCTATGGTTGATATTTTTTACCTTTCAATATATCAAAGCCAAGGATTCTTTTGCATTTCTCTATGCTTTTTCTTTACCCAATTATGCTTTTTTCAGTTATATTTGGGAGTAGTATTTCATTTCTTTCATGTGAAATGTTGAACTTCAGTAGTGTGGAGAGTGGAACGTAATATCTTACCTTTTATATTAGTAAACTTGATTTTAAGCAATGTGTTTTTGAAGATTTTATGTTGTAGATTGTTTTTTGTTCTTCAAGCTACTGTTCTTAACTTTATTTTCTCCTGTTATTGTTCTCAATGATTATCGAGCATATGCATTACCATGTGGCTTCAAGCGTGTCAGTGTGCTCTTGCTCATAATTTTTACTATATCTTGTTACTAAAATTGCAAGTTAATTGCAAATTACTCAGAGCTTGGATTGTCTCCTCCAGTTGGTTAAAGGAAAGCTACCGGGAAGGCAGATTTGTTGGTAAGTTCGAATGGCTTGCTAGTATCAAAGCGTAATGTATTTTCTTCCACTTATGTTTTTCATCCTACCTAATTTTTGTGATTGATTAATTCCTTATTGATCTGCAGACGAGTTGCCTTACATACTAAATGATGATGACTACATATCGAAGTATCGAGCCAGCCTAAAAGCTGCAGTTCTCAAGGCAAAAGCATGTTTTTGAGCTTTATTTGAAGGGTATGATGTTTGCATATCAGCTCACGCTCAACCACCACCTAAAACTCTATCCCTGATAGTCAAGTCAGCCGGTGGAAATGTAAGTTCTCTGTTATTGTACAAATCTCGAGTACTAGGTTTGGTTCTCTATATTACACATACAACCACTATAATATGGCTATCCTCCCATCTAATGAAGACGTGAAGTTCTCAACAAACAAGCACGTATACGAATTCTAGACATGGGTCAATAAATTATAGACATGGTGACGTGTCATTTTTTTCTAAAAAATATAGGATAGTGCTAGAACACAGTTTTAATATATATAATTTAAAAAGTATGTATCATATTTATATAGAAATTCAAAGTCAATAAGTTTATGTATTTATATGCTTAAAAATAAGCTCATCCTTCACTCAAAACTTATTCAAAGCCAAGAGTTTAATATGTGTGTGTAACCAATCTTGACCTTTATTGCATTGGAATACTTGTTGTCTAACACATCTATTGTACTAACTAGTGTTCAACACGTGTTCTCCGAGTGTTCCATACATATTGTTTATTGATACACTAGCCAAACTTGAGTGTATGTGCTTCTTAAGTCTTTAATATTTATGTTTGTTTTGATCCTAGGAATTGAGCATGTAATGTAAAAAGTCTATGCACAAGGGGTCATATGGCCATCTCCGTGTTTCTTTAATTATCAAATTTGTTCAAGTTTTTAATTGTCTCTAGATCGAAATCTGGAGTTATTTTTTTGTGATTTGGTGTACAAATACATACATCCATGTTTCTAATTATGATTAGATTGTTTTCTGGTCGCAACATTTTATTGTTTAGCTTGTCTTTGATCTTGAACTTACTATTATGTTGATTTAAATTCCATTTTAGCCTTAGAACTTTCAAAACATCCATTTTAGTCAACGAGCTTCCAAAACGTAGCCAACTAACGGTTTTAGTATTTTGTAAATTATTTTATCAATTAATATTCATTTATTCAATACTCATCGGTCATTTCTGCTATATGTGATTGGAATATATCTCATAGGAAGCATTTTGAAAGTTGAAAAAAGATGGAAAATTTTAGGGACTAGAACAAGAATTTGTTTAATATTTTTTTATAGGGTGAATTCTTGCAATTTCCTTGTAGTATATACATAATTTTTTCTCTCATTTGGCAAATTCATTATGCTTGAAAATTTAGGTGATTCATGAGCTAGATAAAGTAAACAATGTATGAAAGACGATCTTTGTGGCTTGTGAGGAAGACGTGGAGGAAGCCTTGGTGGCCGTAGAAAAAGGGATATGGACTTTCAACGTTGAATGGCTAATGGCATGTATAATGAGACAAGAAGTAGACTTGGAGGCCCTTCAATTTGCTGAGTCCCTATGAGAAACAAGGTCACCCTAACTTTCAGTTTTGAACAAGCAGCAGCCAGCCATTTCGTCCTTGTGTAAATCCACTCTTTTCTCAACTCACTCTAATTTGGTACATAAACAAACTCTGATCGCTCCATCTCTATATTCATCAGTACATAAAAGACGATAAGTTTATTCATGGAGAAAGTTGGATGTAAGTATGTTTTAGGAATGGTCCTTCATTTAGTAACTTTGGGAATCGTAAAAATGAGGTAATGAAGTTCTATCAAGTTGAATGTTCTTGTTTATGTTAGATGAGACTGATTATTGGATACCAGAATTAACTTGAAGTACGTGTTTGAGTTCCATTGGAGTGATTAGAGAAAAAATGTTCCTTTAAAAAGGGTAATTTTTTTATGTAGACTTTCTTTTTATTAAAATTCCTTAAAATACAATTTGAGAGTATTTCAATAGCTTTCAAAGAGTTGTCAAACACTTGTAGTTTTTCTAAAATAACATATTTTCAAATATTAAAGTTTTTGACGATAATTTACATGGAATTACACGATCAGTTACCACTATCAATAGAATCACTTACAAATATTAACACGATCGTGTACCGATAACAAGACGATTGTTTACACTATTCAATACGATCACCAATATCATATGATCGTGTACCCATGTCAACACGATAATTTATTTTAATCAATATTATCATTTACCGTTGTTAAATGGTCGTTTATCACGGTTAATAGGATCGTTTAATGTATATTATTTCATCGCACGATCGTTTACTTATTCTTGCATTGTGTTTAGTATTATCATTTTGTACATTTTATTATTTTATTCAGTAATAAATGTATATCTATGTCTATCTATTTCTTTCTATCACAATTAAATACTTAATTTTATTATTATCTTTTTTTTACAGATTATAATGTCTTTTCCTATTGTTGTTTTTTATGGAGGTCAATGGAATGGATGTAATATTTATGAGAATTACTTAGTTGCTGAAATTTTGGTAGATGTCCGAGTGAGCTTTAATTCTCTAGTTGATTTAATATGTGAATAGATTCAATTGGATGGATAAGTAGAATTATCTGTTTTACTTGATTTTGGTAAAAGCAAGGTCCAACTGTGGTGCCAGTAAAAAAAGACAATGATGTGGCTTGGTATTTATCTTTTGCTAAAGATGCAACTAATATACATCCATTAGTTGCCCATGTAACTGTTGATTTTTTTAGAAGGTCTTCTTCTTCTAGTAGTGTACGATAGAATGTTGATATGTCATTGAATGTAGGTTCTTCTTCTTATGTTTCAAATGATGAAATTATAAGAGACATCTCATATCATGGTGATTTGAAGGAAAATAGTTTATTTGAAAGTAAAGAGATGCTTTCAAAGTGTTTTGGCATAATAGAAGTGAATAACAACTTTCAATTTAGAACTACAATATCAAATTTGAGGTCTCTTGAATTTAGATGCCTACTAGAAGAGTGCAAATGGTTTATTAGGACATCTCGTTATAAGAAGAGCGAGTTGTGGATGCTATGAAAATACATTTATGAACATGACTGTTCATTGAATACTAGTTGTCACATGCAAGCTTCTTCAACAGTAATTGACAGTTGCTTGATAGATGAGTTCAGGTTCATGTCTACTGATCGTTTCATTCCAAAAGCAATTGTGCATAAGGCATGTACAAATCTTGGAGTTAATATAAGTTAGCAGAAAGCTTGGAGGGCGAAAGAACACATAGTAAAGATATTAAAAGGTGAAACGGTTAAATCATACATGTTGATTCCAAGGTTCTTTGATAAATTGGTTGAATCTATCTCAGGTATAATGAGTTTCATATATAGAATGATGACATCAAATTGTGTAGACAGTGTAAATTTAGTTTTTAAAGATCTTAGAGAACCACATGTAGCTACCATGATTAGTTCAATTAGAGATGTATTGCAAAAGTGGTTTGATGAAAGAAGTAAAGCTACTTTTACAATGAACAGTTGTTTGACTTCTTGGGCTGAGAACGCGTTGCATTTAGAATAACATGAAAAGTCAAGAATTTTATTGGTAAGGTTTTTTTTTTTTTTAATGTTTGTATCTCAGGTAGATATAAATAGACTGCTATTTTTGTCCATCCGATAGAGAAATATAACAATTTATGTGTGCTTGTTTCAGATAGATAGAGATAGATAACTATCATCAATGTCTATTTGTCTCTATTTGTGCATGCTTTTTTTTAAAAAAAAATTTCTATATTTGTTTTATGTATTAGGTTGATCCAATTAGTATGACTGAATACAAAGTAATGGATGATACAAAATGATAATGTGATTTATTTATATTGGTTCTAATTTGAAATATTCAAATTTACTTTGGAAATTAGTATAATATATAGTGATATATTATAATATAAAGTTTATATGTTAATGAAACTTTATTATATAAATTTAATTTTAGATAAAGTTCAAAATTAATTTATGAGAGATAAAATATTTGAATGAGTTCAAATATTAATTTAATGTGGATTTGTTTCATATTAAAATTATTAATTATGAGATAAAGTTATATTTGAATATGATTCAAATTTAACTTAAGTTAAATATAAAATATTTAATTTAGTTATTAATTAATTGAAGAATTAATTAATAGTTTAGTTTAATATTATTTAATTAAATTTGATTTAATTAAATTAATATAAAACTATAAGGTATTGGAGAGATATTCATTCAATAAGATTTAAATGAAATATTAATTAATTATGATTTATTTAATTATTAACTAATTGATTAATGGTTAATTAGTTAGTTGATTTGAAACTTCTATTAATTTAATAATTTTTAAGTTAATAGAATCCTATGATCTTCTCCTACCCCGTCTCCTACTCAATGAAAGAAAGAGAGTTATAAATATGTAGAAGAAAAACATCTTTTCTTAACCAAAATAAAATCGATGAAATAAAGCCCGAATAAAAACTCTTTAATGTTGTTGAAAAATATATTTTTTAAATTATAAAGTCTTATGGTTAAAGGACGAATCTAGTCTTAAAGTAATAACTTCAGCTTAATTCGAAAAATTAGGTCGTTACAATCTATTTTTTAAATTATCCACATTCTCCAACTAAAATTATTTTGTTTCTATGTTGTAATTAATTTATATTATGCATTTATCAGCTTTTAATTATTTTTTACCTGAAAAAGATACATAAACTCATATCGTACTTTTTTCTTAATATCTCGGGACTCAACTAATGGATTCAAGACTTTAACTTTATTTAATCTTACTAATTTCAAAATAACCTAATTGAATTTGAATTTCAAAATAACCAAATTGAATTTCAAAATAACAAAATTATTATTTTTCAGAATTTGATAATCTTCAGCAATAGATTTTGTATCAAAATAACTTTAATTGAATTTCAAAATTAAAAAATATCAACTTATTCACTATCTTTATCTCACAATAATATTAATGGCTTGAATATCAAGATAATTAAATTATTGTTTTAAAATTGGGAGAAACTCAACATTAAAAAATATCAACTTATTCACACACAATCACACGCGCACACACACATACACTTGCACGCGCGTGCACCCATACACGCACACACACACGCGTGCACACAAGCACACACACGAACGTACGCACACACACACAAACGCACACATGCACACACACACACCAAACAACACGCACACACCTACTCACGTACACATGTATGTGCGCATACACACACCCAAGCACACGTGGACATGCGCACACGCGAGCGCACACACACACGCACACTGATGGTTCAATTTCATCAATAGTTCCTATTTTTGCTGACAGTTTATTTTTTGCCATCGATAGAGGATCTTCCGACAGACCTATGTGACGGTGTGTGTTGACAGCTTAATTTCGTTGGCAAAAAAAAAGTCGATTAGTTTTTGAAGATTTACTGACGATATTTGTCATCGACAAAGGGTAAATTTCTTGTAGTGCATGTACATCAAACATATCAAATTTGTTAAGTGTACCAATGAAGTATAACAAGTTTATTAGTGGTGTATCAAGTGTATCAAACTTATAAGTGAAGTCTTTAAGTGTATCAAACTAATCAAGTGTATCAAGGCCTCAGGGGTATCAAGTGTATCAAGAAGAATCAAGTGTAACGAGAAGTATTATGTGGAACGAGAAGTATTATGTGTATGAAGATGTTTCAGGTGTGTATCAAAAAGTATCGAGTGTATCAATGAGTACCGAGTGCATGAATTGTATCTATCAAATGTATCAAGTGTATCAGTAAGAAATATCAAGTGTATCAAGCGGTATTAGGTGTATCAGACGTGTATAAGGTGTATCAAATGTACATCAATAACGAGGGCATTTGTGACATTTTACCTCTTGATGTGTGAGCTGGTCTTTGTTTTTGTCACTTTCTCAAATAATAAAGTATGTGTTCTATGGACTTAATTATTATAACTTATTTTGTCATTTTCGCAAGTGTCCCTTAATTGTAATACATGTATATGTGACATAATCTAATCAAACTAACTCATAAATGGACTTAATCGATCTCATGGACCACAAATTCTTCAATTACTTGCAAATTTGGTGAGTTCCTTCAAACGGTGGGCGAAGAGCTTAATTTTAAGAGAGAGGAAAAGTCATGAAGAGTATTTGCTAGAGAGGGGGGAACGTCGCCAGAGAGCATTTGCGAGAGAGAAAGACAGCGACGATGTGGGATGAAGTAAGGTTTTTTTCGGTCGTTGTTCACAAGTGGGATGAAAGCTTCGAATTATTTGTTTTAAATCATGAACATACATTGACTAAAAAACTTAAATTGATGAGTGAATGTAATAAATTTAATATTAATTATATGATCAATACTTTACACATGTATATTGGTATATCAGTCAATAACAGTAGTAAGACAAATTATAAAATATAAGGGATAAAAGTCCTACACATGCATGTATGGTATACTATCTTGATAGCAAAAAGGAGATCAATATTCAGTAAAAATACATAACAGAAACTGGAGAGGAAAAAAGCTAAAATAGAATATGCGGGGGAAGGCTAGCTAGGAAATGCATACATAGCAGAAAATATGGTTTGAAGGAGGGTGAGAAGAATGAGGAAAGTTGCAGCTAGCAATGATAGCTCCTCTGTCTCTTGCAATTTACACATAAAGCTTTGGTGATTTTACCAAAGTGGGAAGCAGCTAAGCGGACGAAGGTATATTCGGAGAGAGATTGTTAAACAATTGTAAAAAGTAAGCCCAAGAAGAGAGGTCCAATAAAATTCAGCCACCTCTCACATAGTAATTGAAATAGTCTAGCAACTTCAACCATTTCCCTCACAGAGAAGAAGAAGACCATAGCCACTCGAGGCTTTTGCATAGACAAACACCAAGAAGATGGTGTCTGGTTCCGTATCTGTGCTAAGCGCGTCGTTGTTGACGCCAGACATCACACCTTGGAAAGGCTCTCTTCCATTATATATAGCCAAAGAACTTCCGAATTATTGAAAATAAATATTTTAAACAATTTTATATTCTCCTTTAATTTATATTCACTTTTGTTAGAAGCTATTTCTTCTTCATTTTTCTCACGAAAATCACATAATTTATTTACTGTTCTTGTAAATGTGTAATGATTATTTTATCATTTCATGTGAACAATATGATTTTGTTACCATTTACTCTCTTTGCTTTTTACTATTGAAATCTCCCTAACTATAAACTAATTGCACAATTTTGCTCCTAATATACGATCATGTAGCAACCTATAAGCCAAGAGTAAAAACAAGAATCAATTGAAGAGGGAATAAATTGATATATATCACCCTGGAAGATGAAATATACATGAAAGAGGGAATAAGTTGATACAAAAACTAATCACCATTCATCATATATGAACAAAATATGTAATGAAATGCTTGGAATGAAACATGATGAAATAATTTTCATTAGAATAAAATAAAGGGTAAGAAAATATATCCATACCTTCGGATGGTATTCAAAAACAATCATCATAGGCAAATTCTGGGTAACGACACCAAAAAACTGAACTACATTAGGGTGACGAATCTTTTCCAATAATGTCAACTCATGTTTGAATGCATTTCTAGAGGAAATTCAATAAAAATAATTAAGAAACCTTGCAATATGTGAGAGATATACGAACTTCAAACAAATTTTACAAGTTTCAGCAAAAATTTTCAAACAACTTTTAAAGTTTAAGCAAAAAGTAACCGTAGGTAGGAAGGGGAGCAAAAGTGGGGTCTCGAATTAATTCTGCAAAATTAGTAGGCTTTCAAAATTTAGTTTCTAAAAGTAGAATTATTGGAGAAAAATAAATAATTGCATCATTCAAATTGAATCAAACATATAAGGATGTTATATTCTCCACAACGTATAATGGAGTATAAACATAAAATTTCTATATACAAAGCTATGTATCTCTACCCTTGACTTCTCTTTCTCTCTTTCTACCTTTTTTATCCATTCTTTCTCCCATTCACTCAATACACTTGCAAGAACCTTCATTTTTTTTGTATTTAAATTTTCTTGGCACCATCCTTTTTTTAATTATCAAGGCTTTGTCATTGTGTACCAGTATTGTGTCGTGCCTCCTTCACTTCTCATCATCATTTTCATGTCACATCTCTACCTTGTCAATTTTTGTTTTTCACTCAGCTTTCTTTCTTCTTTTGTCTTCACTACTTTCTTCGCTCCTTCTTCTTAAGCTCTAACTTTTGCTATTATCAATCTGTCTCAAATGACCAATGGAAAACCTATAGCCCACTGAGAGGCAGCCAATATAGTAATGCCTCTAATGATAAACTCCAATGAAATCAAAAGTTCTTTTTTAAGATTTGGAAAAATATATTAGATAAAGCATAATTAGTTGAAAAAGAACCTCAAAATTTTGTGTTAAACGACTACAATTTCATCGTATAATATGCCATATTGACATCATATTTTTCCTACAAAAACATATTAACTAAAATAAGCTCATAAACACGAAAATGCACTAAGTGTTGGTTAACATACACTACCTTAAAATATGACAAAGACTTTATTTCTCCCAACCAGACAGCATAATCAGGAGGTAGTTGGGAGCAAACAGAATTGACTTAATTTCCACTAGCAATATCCTATAAAAATTTCAAATTCTTGAAATATGGAAACCAATGGAAGTTTTAGGGGAATGAAGTATAACCTCTAAATACAGAAGGACGACATAAAGGGTAATGAAGACTCGAAAGAAGGACGACATTTTCGTAGAGAAGGACGACAACTTTGAGGGACAACGAACGACGATTTCAGAGTATTAGAGATGGCAGATGGCGGAAGTCTTAGGGATCTCGTACTCAGTGGATGGTGAACGACTGAAAGCGAAGGATCTAGTACGCATTTTCGGAGAGGGCGTGGTGAACGCGGACGGACGGACGGTGAACACGGCAGAAGTGAGAGATCCTCTGAGAGAACTTGGCATTTTCGAATGCGGTAGAGACAAGTCTAGGGCTTCGAAGGATTCAACCCAATATTTTCTTTTATATATATATATATATATATATATATATAGTATAACACTTGACGTTTTTAAAACGTCAAGAAAAACGATCTTACTGGACGTCTAAAAAACATCAAGATATTTAAAAAATAACTCTTCTCCGGCTTTTTATAAAAATTCTTGACGTTTTAAAACATAAAGAATTTTTAAGATATTTCTTGACGTTTTTAAAATCTCAAGTAAAAGTACATATTACTTGACGTTTGAAAATTTTGAAGAATGTTGAATATATAAAAATTCTTGACGTTTTTCAAATTGAGTTAAAGTTACAAGGTTGAAGGCTAGAGGGAAGCCCGTGTTGGAATTTATTGTCCTAAAACTCGTAGTTTGTAAATCATATTCTGTTCAATAAAGTTGTTATTGAGAAATTAAATATTATAATCTTAAATCCAATAAATCAAGTTCCAAGGCTATTTTTTTGAATAAACTTGAACTTTATGTGTAAACATAAACGTGGATCAAGTTCGAGTATATAACCTAAATAGTCTATAGTATATGAAATAAAGGTTGGGCGCCTTATTTAGAGAAACTATGGATGCGGCCCACTTTGTAGTACAAACGAGGTGATCCTAATCGTTCATGTAGAGACATGAAAGTGGGGGCATCCTATGTAAAATGTTTACATAAAGACTGAACCATGAATTAGTCATTTTTACGTTATAACACCATTTACTGTTTAAAACTGACTATCTCAATTATTGATGACCTAGGTAACTTAGTCTTAATCCTGAGTTAACTATGAACTCCTGTTCACACGAGATTATCCTTAGATATGCATAGGTGAGGGCAGCTCATCAGCGTTGGCCCAATAAGCCTCCCATTTCAGGGGTCAGATCGGGTGGATAGTTGGGAACATAGGGTACAAGATGGAATTCACTCCTACCCGCTTTAGGGTTAGTAGATAGGTTGCTCTCTTAAGCACTGAATCCAAGTCTTGAACAAGGGGCCCCACCCTCTCATTGGCCCGAGAGGGATTAAGTTTATAGGTTGAACCTTAAACCAATTGTTCAATAGTGGGTTAGTGTGACTTAAGGAGCAAGATGTAATCTTGGGGGTAAAACGGTATTTTGACCCAGCCAAGGTTACGAGCAACCTGTGAAGAATTAACTTACTGATTATGGTTTTATCAAATGGACACAAATATATCTATAGTGAGGGGAGTGCAACTACGGGACTTTAGTGGAATGACTCGTTAGTTAACGAATGTTGATTAACTCGGTTTAAAAGAGTTTAGCTAGTTAATCTTGAATCGTTGGAGCCCATGATCTATAGGTCCATTAGGTTCCTCTGCTAGCTCATATGGATTAAACTTAGAAACAGTGTGATGAAATAAGTCGAATTGTTCGAATTGGGAGAAGAAAGGGAAACCGACATATACAGTGATATAGTCGTCGGTCTTCTAATTAGAAATAGAGCTTTATGTTTTACATACTATAAGTATGAATGCGGATTCATACTAAGAAGCTTGAAATTGGTCAAAAATAGTAAAAAGTCAAAATGTTGACTTTTGACTTTGAAAAGTCAAACTTTGACCGGCCTTATATTCAAATGTGATTTGAATTTTGGAAAAATGAATGCGGATTCATGCTCGGGAGGTTGGAATTAGTCAAGACGGACAAAATGGTAAAAAGTCAAGATATTGACTTTTGACTAAGAAAAGTCAAAGTTTGACTTTTGACTAGAAATATCTAATGACCATTTTACCCTTGGACTAAGTTAGTGGGAAAATCCAACATTTTGTTGGATAATCCCACTAACTCTTAGTGGGATATGTGGCTATATGAAATATAGACACCTAGCCCACTAAGTTCCATTAATTGTTAGTGGAACATTAGGTGTTGAGATTTGGCAAATGAATTGCATGCATTTTTGCATGTAATTAGGCTATAAATAGAGGTGTTTTCAAATGTTGAAGAACTTTTGCCTCTTTTATCATTTTCATCATCTCAATAAAAGAAAAAAGAAAGCTTCCAATCTCATTTTATCTCCATTACTTTCTACACCAAAATTGGGTCCCACAACCCGGTTCTTTGTCTAGAGGATAGCAGTTGAGTACTAGTGGTGGTCTCGGTTAGAATTGGTAAGAAATCAAACCTTTTGAAAGCTTCAAAGGTAATATTTCTTAAAACCCTAATTTGATTAGTTTATGGTTACATGTTAATTGTGGCAATTAGGGTAGAAATTCGATTCTTTTTCCGCTGTGCATGACTTAGTTCTATCATGTGGTATCAGAGCATGCTTCATTTTTACCCAATTGCATGTGGTGGGTTCATATTTATTAGATAAATTTTGGTTTGAACTAAAATGGATATATTATGATTTTGGCTCTAGATTAAGTGTTTTTGTTCTAATTATTGTAATTAGCCTAATTAATGGCTTATTTTTATTGTTGCAAAGTGTTTGTAATTTTTTTAAAAAATAAAAAAAGTCATTAGAGTTGAAGTTAGGCTGTAACTGGTTCAACCGGGTGAGAGAATTGAAAAAAAAAAGAAGAAAAGAAGGTCACAGACTCGAAAACCCGCCTTGACCCGCTTCGCGACCCGCACGCGCCCGCGCGCCCGCCTGCGCCCGCATGCGCCCGTGCGCCCACCTTTGTCCCCGCGCCTGCCTTCGCTTGACCCGTGTGCGCCTGGGCCGGTTCAAGCGGTTTCGGTTGGTTTTTCAGCCGGTTCGAAGTTTTTGGGAGTGGTTATGTACTACACCAAAGTAATTATGTAATAATTTAGTACTTAGCTTAATTTAGGAGCCAAAAATCAGTCCATTTTAGGGTGTTTTTTTTATTTATGCATGTGATGTATGATTAAATTACTTTAAATTTGTATGTGCATTTTGAATGTCATATAGATTTAAAATCCCACCATAGGTTAACATGTTCATGCATTAAAATGTATGATATAAAGGTTATATTGTATTGTATGCATGTTAATTGATTAATATGGAAATTAATTAATATGATTAATTAATTATTTAATTAATTAAGTTATTCTTGATTAAATATGATTTAATCAAATTAATTAATTATTGTTTGATTTAATTTAATTAAATATGATTTAATTAAAGTTAAATAAATTAAAATCCATATTAATTGATTGTTTTTATAAGGTTATATATTGATAAAATGATTGATTAAGTTTAAAAGTTTTTATAAGTGTTATAAGATAAATTAGACTTTTAAAATCAATAACAAAGATTAAATGCATGCTCACTTAGGTTAAACATATCTTCCATTTTTCATAGAAATAGGTCGATATCTTGTAAAACTGGTTACAAAAGGCTCACCTGGTTCAATCTTGTCAACAAGTCAGATAAGATGACTAAGGTTGGAGGTTCTTAAGTTGACGGTTTACGGAACACCTCCTACCTGGAGATCGTAATCAGTTCTTGAGCCTAGTTAACCTAGTTTTATGAGCATTCGTGAGAGGTGTGAGGTAATAAAAATGGTTTATCACCTAGACATCATAGGTTAAAATCCTGTATAATGGTTATACTTGGATGTTTTATCTAGACTTAAGATTTGTTTAAGTTAGCCTAAATATAAATCTTGAAGCTTGGATTACCCTATTTTTTTCTTTAGAACACTTCAACTAGAGAAAAATAATGTATTTTAGCTCTAGTGTCCCTAAGAGTTCACACCGTGAGGTCCATGCAGGGCTTTGTGCCGTGCATAGGAGCGGCCTCCCTTCGGAGAGTGTTTCCATGGATCAAAATCAAGGTGAATAGGGGAAGTAGTTCATAGTAAGTGGGTGAGGGATTTGTAGCAGCACATCCCACGGTCTCTTCCATTAGGTCGCACCGTGAGATTTCTATAATATGCCTACTTGTCTGCCCTGGAGCGACGTTCCCTTCGGAGGGTTGTATTATAGGATTCGGAACACCGCGAACTCCAAATCTGGATAGGTTTTCTTAGATTAGTTTTCATAAATGATTCTAATCTATGATATCTGAAAATGGTGGGTAACACTTACAAGAATCACTAAGTTGTTAGTATATTCTTGACTAAAGTAGCGATAACTAAGTGCTATAAAGAATAAAGCAGTTATTCTAGAGATAGCATCTAGTCAAGATTGTCTTGGTTCAAAGGAGGAATAATCAACTACCCTTCGGAGAAGGTTATTCTAAACCTTTGAAATATTGTTGCAAAATACAAATAATGAAAGGGTACATTATTAGTAATTGCTAAATTAGATTGGATATTTTTTATGATTATAGTTTTTTCCTAAAAAGAATATGTTTGTTTTTCAGCATGAATAGCTCAATAGTTCAACTTTTAGCTTCCGAAAAACTTAATGGCGATAATTATGCGGCTTGGAAATCAAATCTTAACACAATACTAGTGGTTGACGATTTAAGATTTGTCTTAACTGAGGAATGTCCTCAAAACCCTGCCTCTAATGCTAACCGAACTAGTCGGGATGCATATGATCGATGGATAAAAGCTAATGAAAAAGCTCGTGTCTACATTCTTGCCAGCATGTCTGATGTATTGGCAAAGAAACATGAATCCTTAGCCACGGCTAAAGAGATTATGGATTCATTAAGGGGAATGTTTGGGCAACCAGAATGGTCCTTAAGACACGAGGCAGTCAAATACATTTACACTAAGCGTATGAAGGAAGGGACCTCTGTTAGAGAACATGTTCTGGACATGATGATGCACTTCAACATCGCTGAAGTGAATGGTGGTCCCATCGAAGAGGTTAATCAAGTTAGTTTTATCTTAGAGTCTCTTCCGAAGAGCTTCATTCCATTCCAAACGAATGCGTCTTTGAACAAGATAGAATTTAACTTGACAACCCTTCTGAATGAACTCCAGCGATTCCAAAACCTAACTATGGGTAAAGGAAAACAAGTGGAAGCAAATGTTGCTACCACAAAAAGAAAATTTATAAGAGGATCGTCCTCTAAAACCAAAGCTGGACCCTCAAAACCTAATGCTCAAATAAAAAAGAAGGGAAAGGGAAAGACTCCCAAACAGAACAAGGGTAAGAAAGCTGCAGAAAAAGGTAAGTGTTACCATTGTGGCCAAAACGGGCACTGGTTAAGAAACTGCCCAAAATACCTTGCAGAAAAAAAGGCAGAGAAGGAAGACACAAGGTAAATATGATTTACTAGTTGTAGAAACATGTTTAGTGGAATATGAAAATTGTACCTGGATACTAGATTCAGGAGCCACTAACCATATTTGCTTCTCATTTCAGGAAAATAGTTATTGGAAAAAGCTTTCAGAAGGCGAGATCACTCTCAAGGTTGGAACATGAGAGATGGTCTCAGCTTCAGCAGTGGGAGATTTAAAGTTGTTTTTTAGAGATAGATATGTCATACTTAAGAATGTCTTATATGTACCTCAAATGAAAAGAAATTTAATATCTATCTCTTGTATTTTGGAACAAATGTATAGAATATCTTTTGAAATTAATGAAGCGTTCGTTTTCTATAAAGGTATTCTAGTTTGTTCTGCTATACTTGAAGACAACGTATATAAGTTAAGACCAACTAGGGCAAATTTTGTCTTAAATACTGAAATATTCAGAACAGCTGAAACTCAGAATAAAAGACAAAAAGTTTCTTCTAATGCCTATTTATGGCACTTAAGACTTGGTCACATAAATCTCAATAGGATTGGGAGATTGGTTAAAAGTGGGCTTCTAAGTCCGTTAGAAGATAACTCTTTACCTCCTTGTGAATCTTGTCTTGAAGGAAAAATGACCAAGAGATCTTTTACTGGAAAAGGTCTAAGAGCCAAAGGACCCTTAGAGCTCGTACATTCGGACCTTTGTGGACCAATGAATGTCAAAGCTCGAGGTGGATATGAATATTTCATTAGCTTCATTGATGATTATTCAAGGTATGGTCATATTTACCTAATACATCATAAGTCTAATAGTCTTGAAAAGTTCAAAGAATATAAGGCTGAAGTAGAAAACGAATGAGGTAAAACAATAAAAATACTTCGATCAGATCGAGGTGGAGAGTATATGGACTTACGATTCCGAGACTATTTAATAGAAAATGGAATCCAGTCACAACTCTCTGCACCTAGTACACCTCAACAGAACGGTGTATCAGAAAGAAGAAACCGGACCTTGTTAGACATGGTTCGCTCTGTGATGAGTTTTTCTCAGATGTCAGATTCTTTTTGGGGATATGCTTTAGAAACAGCTGCTTATATTTTGAATAATGTTCCCTCTAAAAGTGTTTCAAAAACACCTTATGAGCTATGGAAAGGGCGTAAAGGCAGTTTACGTCATTTTGGAATTTGGGGTTGTCCAGCACACGTGTTGGTACAAAATCCAAAGAAATTGGAACATCGTTCAAAATTATGCTTTTTTATAGGTTATCCAAAAGAATCAAGAGGTGGTTTGTTTTATGATCCTCAAGAAAATAAAATATTTGTGTCAACAAATGCCACATTCTTAGAGGAAGACCACATCAGGGATCATCAACCTCGTAGTAAACTAGTATTAAAAGAAATTTCCAAAAGTGCTATAGATAAACCTAGTTCATCCACTAAAGTAGTTGATAAGACTAGGAAATCTGGTCAATCACATCCTTCTCAACAGTTGAGAGAGCCTCGACGTAGTGGGAGGGTTGTTCACCAGCCTGATCGCTATTTGGGTTTAATTGAAACTCAAGTCGTCATACCTGACGATGGCATAGAGGATCCATTAACCTATAAACAGGCAATGAAAGATGTAGATCGTGAACCAATGGATCAAAGCCATGGACCTCGAAATGGAGTCTATGTACTTTAATTCTGTCTGGACTCTAGTAGATCAACCAAATGACGTAAAACCTACTGGTTGTAAATGGATCTACAAGAGAAAACGAGACCATGCCGGTAAAGTACAGACTTTCAAGGCTCGACTTGTGGCAAAGGGTTATACCCAGAGAGAGGGAGTAGACTATGAGGAAACTTTCTCTCCTGTTGCCATGTTAAAGTCAATTAGAATACTCTTATCCATCGCCACTTTTTATGATTATGAAATTTGGTAGATGGATGTCAAGACAGCTTTTTTGAATGGTAATCTTGAAGAGAGTATCTATATGTCTCAACCAGAGGGGTTTATAGAACAAGATCAAGAACAAAAGGTTTGTAAGCTTAAAAAATCCATTTATGGATTAAAACAAGCTTCTAGATCCTGGAATATAAGATTTGATACTGCGATCAAATCTTATGGCTTTGAACAAAATGTTGACGAGCCTTGTGTTTACAAAAAGGTCGTCAATTCCATTATAGCATTTTTAGTCTTATATGTAGATGATATTCTACTTATTGGAAATGACGTAGGATATCTTACTGATATCAAGAAATGGCTAGCTATGCAATTTCAAATGAAAGATCTGGGAGATGCACAATACGTTCTCGGAATCCAAATTGTTCGAAACCGTAAGAACAAAACACTAGCCATGTCTCAAGCATCTTACATAGACAAAATGTTGTCTAGATATAAAATGCAGAATTCCAAAAAGGGTCTGCTGCCGTACAGATATGGAATTCATTTGTCAAAGGAACAATGTCCTAAGACACCTCAAGAAGTTGAGGATATGAGAAATATTCCCTATGCTTCCGCTGTTGGAAGTTTAATGTATGCAATGTTATGTACTAGACCTGACATTTGCTACTCAGTAGGGATGGTCAGTAGGTATCAATCCAATCCTGGACGTGATCACTGGACAGCTGTTAAAAACATTCTAAAATATCTTCGAAGAACAAAAGACTACATGCTCATGTATGGTACAAAGGATAAAGCAAACTTGTATAGCTGATTCCACAATGGAAGCTGAATACGTAGCGGCTTGTGAAGCAGCAAAAGAAGCAGTATGGCTAAGAAAATTCTTGACAGATTTGGAAGTCGTTCCAAATATGCATCTACCAATCACTTTATACTGTGACAACAGTGGTGCAGTTGCAAATTCAAGAGAACCTAGAAGCCATAAAAGAGGAAAGCATATTGAACGCAAGTACCATCTTATCAGGGAAATTGTACATCGTGATGACGTTGTAGTAACCCAGATTTCTTCTCAGCAAAACATTGCTGATCCTTTTACAAAAGCCCTCACGGCTAAAGTGTTTGAGGGTCACCTACACAGTTTAGGTCTACGATGTTTGTAAACTAGGACAAGTGGGAGACTTATTGGCCATGTGCCCTAGTTTTATATTCTCTCACACCACATCTCTCATACCACTAGGAATTTTAGTCCAAGTGGGAGTTTGTTGGAATTTATTGTCCTAAAACTCGTAGTTTGTAAATAATATTCTGTTCAATAAAGTTGTTATTGAGAAATTAAATATTATAATCTTAAATCCAATAAATCAAGTTCCAAGGCTATTTTTTGAATAAACTTGAACTTTATGTGTAAACATAAACGTGGATCAAGTTCGAGTATATAGCCTAAATAGTCTATAGTATATGAAATAAAGGTTGGGCGCCTTATTTAGAGAAATTATGGATGCGGCCCACTTTGTAGTACAAACGAGGTGATCCTAATCATTCATGTAGAGACATGAAAGTGGGGGCATCCTATGTAAAATGTTGACATAAAGACTGAACCATGAATTAGTCATTTTTACGTTATAACACCGTTTACTGTTTAAAACTGACTATCTCAATTATTGATGACCTAGGTAACTTAGTCTTAATCCTGAGTTAACTATGAACTCCTGTTCACACGAGATTATCCTTAGATCTGCATAGGTGAGGGCAGCTCATCAGCGTTGGCCCAATAAGCCTCCCATTTCAAGGGTAAGATCGGGTGGTTAGCTGGGAACATAGGGTACAAGATGGAATTCACTCCTACCCGCTTTAGGGTTAGTAGATAGGTTGCTCTCTTAAGCACTGAATCCAAGTCTTGAACAAGGGGCCCCACCCTCTCATTGGCCCGAGAGGGATTAAGTTTATAGGTTGAACCTTAAACCAATTGTTCAATAGTGGATTAGTGGGACTTAAGGAGCAAGATGTAATCTTGGGGTAAAACGGTATTTTGACCCAGCCAAGGTTACGAGCAACCTGTGAAGGATTACCTTACTGATTATGGTTTTATCAAATGGACACAAATATATCTATAGTGAGGGGAGTGCAACTACGGGACTTTAGTGGAATGACTCGTTAGTTAACGAATGTTGATTAACTCGGTTTAAAAGAGTTTAGCTAGTTAATCTTGAATCGTTGGAGCCCATGATCTATAGGTCCATTAGGTTCCTCTGCTAGCTCATATGGATTAAACTTAGAACAGTGTGATGAAATAAGTCGAATTGTTCGAATTGGGAGAAGAAAGGGAAACCGACATATACAGTGTATATAGTCGTCGATCTTCTAATTAGAAATAGAGCTTTATGTTTTACATACTATAAGTATGAATGCGGATTCATACTAAGAAGCTCGGAATTGGTCAAAAATAGTAAAAAGTCAAAATGTTGACTTTTAACTTTGAAAAGTCAAACTTTGACCAGCCTTATATTCAAATGTGATTTGAATTTTGGAAAAATGAATGCGGATTCATGCTCGGGAGGTTGGAATTAGTCAAGACGGACAAAATGGTAAAAAGTCAAGATATTGACTTTTGACTAAGAAAAGTCAAAGTTTGACTTTTGACTAGAAATATCTAATGACCATTTTACCCTTGGACTAAGTTAGTGGGAAAATCCAACATTTTGTTGGATAATCCCACACTCTTAGTGGGATATGTGGCTATATGAGATATAGACACCTAGCCCACTAAGTTCCACTAATTGTTAGTGGAACATTAGGTGTTGAGATTTGGCAAATGAATTGCATGCATTTTTGCATGTAATTAGGCTATAAATAGAGGTGTTTTCAAATGTTGAAGAACTTTTGCCTCTTTTATCATTTTCATCATCTCAACAAAAGAAAAAAGAAAGCTTCCAATCTCATTTTTTCTCCATTACTTTCTACACCAAAATTGGGTCCCACAACCCAGTTCTTTGTCTAGAGGATAGCAGTTGAGTACTAGTGGTGGTCTCGGTTAGAATTGGTAAGAAGATATCAAACCTTTTGAAAGCTTCAAAGGTAATATTTCTTAAAACCCTAATTTGATTTGTTTATGGTTACATGTTAATTGTGGCAATTAGGGTAGAAATTCGATTCTTTTTCCGATGTGCATGACTTAGTTCTATCAGCCCGGAACAACCTAATCTAACAAAGCTTAAAGTTAAGAGTTGGTAGTAATTAACATCATATTGGTTACAAGATGAATGACGCCTAGACCAAACTCCGATCAAGTTACATATGTCTTCCCACAAGTTAACAATAAACCTTGATTTATCCTTAAAAATTCTATTGTTTCTTTCTATCCAAACAGTCCAAAGTAAGCCAGTTATGGAGGGAGGAATACACATTAGAGAGTGCTCAGTTATGGATGGAGGAATACACAACTTTTTCTCATGGTCATTTTCCTCGTGGGCATTCTCTTCATGTTTCTTCTTATTCCGACTAAAATACAAGCACAAATTATTCTTCACCTTCGTATAGGTTTGTTTGAAGAAGATTAAAAAAGTCCTTAATTTATCTCGACACTTCCAAAACCATAATATAATACCCGTGCTACATAAATCCCTCTTTCCAAATAGTCGAACATGAATTATCCATGCATATCTTGGAATAAACAAGAGAAACCCTAACTAAACCCAAATAGAAAATACGCTGCAATCTAAAATATACTTAAAGAAACAAAAAGAAGTTTTAATGCTGTGGGTTTTTTACCGATCTTCTTCAACAACAAAATAACTCAACGCCACAGTTCAATTTTTCCTTCCACGAATTGGGCTTTTAAAGAGTTTTCACCACGAATTTATCTTTTTTGGTTCGACAAGTAACAAACATGTGAATCCCCAAATGCAAGGTTTTATTAAAAATTTAAAATATAATTTTTTTAAAAAAATTATAATACCTAAAAATATATTTTTTATATAGTTATAACCTAATTTTCTGTCATTGCATACTTGAGAGAAATATATTTTTCAATTAGCATAATAACCTTTATATAGTAAATTAAATTTGTAGAATGAGAAAAGACCTTAGATCCAAAAAAGTTATTTATTTATTATTGGAGTGAATTGTCTAATTAATGTAGTTAATGGATGGTTTTGTAACCATAAAAAAATAATGAAAATAATTTTCTAAAAGAATGAATGAAAATTTGGAAAGTTAAAAGGTTTTAGGAATTAAAAAAAAGGGTGTAACATTATAAAAGACTACCAAATATACTGTAAGAGACATGCATTAAAGGAGCTGAGGCATGCATACTACCAAATATACTATAAATAAACCAGAATTCTTTTTTAAGAAATTAAACAACTAATTAAATATAAAGAAGAAAGATTAGAAAATGAATGATCAAACAAACTATGACTCATTTATTTTTGACAGGTTCGGCCAGTATCACCTGACAATTCATTTTCACCAAGAGAATAAACATGAGTAGCCTTGGAATCAAGTTCCTCCGATAAAAGCCACGGAGTTGATGGGTTAGAGACAGAACCAGAATTTGAGTTCAACGATGTGGATGGAAAATTCTGAAACTAGGAGCAACAGGAAGTTAAGACAACGAATTATTTTCAATATAGAAAGGCTAATTGTAAGAAGTTGTTAATGAAATGTCCAAATGCATTATGGTAATATTGGGTGCAGAATGTTTGGAAGTTTTATCCGTGTGCTGTGAAGCACCACAGAGTTGAAGCATATGAAACCTGTGTTTATCTGACAAAAAATAGTGTCATGATCATTGCCTTTCCATTCCATAAATTTATGGATAGCAGAAGAAAGAGAACTCTCAACACTTGAATCACCATATAGCACTCTACATCCAGGTGGTGCCTTGATTTTTGAAGATTTAGTTAAAAGCAGTGATAAAATTGGTACAGAAATTACAGTGCATTTCTCGATATGCAACAACATTAAGAGCAACTTAAAGACAACAATCATCAAGAAATCTAGTATTTAAAATGTACAAAGAGCAGTAGTAAACATATGTATTTTATGGCTGACTTTATCCATAATAAATGTTGGATTAAATCATCAAAATAAAACACAAACAGATAATTATCGAGTTTTTCAATGGAGGATAGAGAGGAAGACATGCATGCACAACTACTAGATCTATATGGTGCCAGACTGCCAGTAAAAATTTAAAGACACACATGACAACATTATTTTGGATGAAGTTCTAATATTGCAACCATGGAGGAAAAATTAGCAAATCTTAAATAGATGTAGTAGTCCAATGATAAAAGTTTGTCTCAAGATAATATTTTAGTAACTGCAGATGCATTGTGCTGAACCTAACCTCTTGTGTTTCACGGTAATAAACAAGGACAATGTGTTCAAAGGTCCTGAACAAAAAGCAGAAGCAAGTCATAAATTATATAAGTAGAACACGATATACTTCCACTGTTTAATTTCATTTTTCTTTGCTTGTGGCATGATGGGGATAGACCCCACTGAAACAACTGGTAGCAAGAAATTTAACAATTTTCTTTCAACCATAACATACTTATCTAGGAGCCAATAACATCGGCGAACAAAGGTTTGGCTATCTAGTCCATGGGCATAGTATACATGTATCCTTTCTACATTACCAACCTGCCGAAGAGAAAGAAAAGATTATAAAAGCACACCTTTTCTTGGTTATTAAGGCTGTAAAAGAATGAAAATTACCATAAATCTAAACACAGTTAATATTAGACCATTGAACAACCTATAGATTCAAAAGGAAAGACTCAAACCACCAATAGACTGGTTAATCATTTAAAATGGTCTCCAACAACATGATACGCAGTATATCGTGCTAGATCCATAATTACCACATGTGGACTCCTATGGTAATTTCATTGATGATACGCAGCTAGTAGGCAAGATTATGAAATGAAGACAGTATGTGAGAAGATTGAAAAGATCCACATGATAAAATTATAGGGATTTGAATTTATATCTTAAGAACACCAGAGTCAAATGCTTAAGCTGATTAACTGTGTTAAATTTAACTCTATAATATATTTTAAATCTGAACAGTTATTAAACAACTACATTTTGAATAAGCTATAGAGAATATTAGCAAAAGCAGTAGAAATTACTTCAAATTTGTAGAGAGAACATATAAATTATAATCTAGAGAAAGAGCATCTGAATTATATTCTACAGAAACACGAGCCCATAGCATGTCTACTGAGTAGCAATGACAGTGAAAAAGGGAATAGTAAGTAACTAATCTCATAAACCCCTTTCTCACATCTAACCAAGTTCTTTCATAACATGCAAAAGCATCAAAATATTTAAGAAAACTTCCAATATTGCATTTGGAACTCATTGATTGACTTCAACGTTTAAGAGTCATAAAAGACACAGCTTACTTTCTCACCTGTCACCACTAAGCCTACGGCAACATCTTTTTATAAGATATTCAGCTAATCTTTAGATTGTTTACCGAATAATCGTCTATTGTTTTGTAATTGATCCCACCAAGCGCTTGCGCCACCTTAAAGTTTGAGAGCAACTAATCGAACCTTCTTGTGTTTGGGTGTATTGGCATAGTCGAAAAAATTTTCTACGTTCTTGATCCAATCAAGAAACTTCTCCACGTCAATTCGACCATTGAAGGTAGGGAGATCCACTTTCATACGTATTTCTTGATCTTCTTGAAAGTATGGTCGAAGTCCAAGCCTTTGTTGAGGTTCTTGATGAATGTTCAGCAAGTTGTCTTCATCGGAAGAGTCAGAATCGCTTAAGAAATTTCCAGGTACGTTGTTTCCATACAATCGATTATTGTGGATGTGAATAGGTTGATTTCTTAGTAGTTCTTGGTTTACAACAGAGTTTATTGGTCTTTCTTGTCTTTCTTGGTTTCCTGCAATTGGGTTTCTTGGGGGCTAAATTGCTTCTTCTAAAGGTTGGACATGAAATCGGGTAAAAAGGTTTGTTAATTCTACTAACGATTATTGTATATCCGACTGCCCTTTTCGAAGTTCTTCAATAGCTTGTTCTACCAACTGCAAGCGTTGGTTGAAGGAGGCTTCCGCGTCCATGGATAAGAGTGGTAGGATCCAAGTTTTTTTAGGGAAGAGTGAGCTAGGATCATGCTCTGATACCAATTGATGCAGTAATTGCAAAGCTAGAAATCTTTATGTATAATGCCTCTTTTTTTTATGTCTTATTAATGAAAATGAGAAGCTTTTTTATAGGCTGGAGATTACAAGAGTTGTTAAACTAACTTGGGGTTGAGTTAGTTTAACTTGGAGTTGAGTTAGTTATAACTAACTCAAGATACAAAATTGGTAATTCAAATAACTAATCCTAAACTACAAAAATGGTAATTCAAACCCTCCTCTAGGATAAAACTCAAGAAACATCAAGAAGGGAGATGTTCTACATCAAAGTGTAGAGAACAATTCAAAATCTTTGGTGAAAGGAATGAATGTTAACTAATGTGTGTTTATGTGAAATTGTTATGTTATGAGTATGTTAAGGATAAAGAAAGGTTTATGCGAGATAAAATTATTTGATGTTGTTTATGTGAAATGATGTTTATGAAAAGGTATTGCGAAAAGGATTTCATAAAACCTTAGTCTTTTAGACATTCTTTCAAAAATTCATCTTCCAAGATGAGGTGTTTAGGCCAAGTAGAGAAGAAGGTTGAAGGATTTGCAGCGAGATGACCAGACGTTTTGAAAATAGTTAAGCATTGGTTGTTTGGTCAAAGTGTTGTAATTATGTATCAAACACATGTTATTAATAAACATCTTGGTCATCGACCCTAAAGCTCTTGCAATCCGACCCTTAACTCTCTCATCGCCTCCTCCAAAATCCAAATCCTTCAATTCCAGTCCTCATCCAAAAATTGAACCTCCCCCTCATCAATCTTACTCAAGTCCTCTCGCATGTCTATTATCCACTCACCACCAAATCCCCCATCATTATAACAACATCCTTCACCTCACGACCTGACCGAACAAGCCCTTACCCAATCAAAAGGGCATTGTTAGCGAAGAAAAATTCCTTAGGGTTGAGGAGGAAGACCTGCATCACATTCCTCTCCCTCCGCACACTACTATACGTAATTCCAAGGAGGAAGACTTACATCTCGCGTGTAAACCCCGATACTCAATAATCCTTAATTCATCTAAAGAACTCAATAGGACATTAGGGGTTGATGTTAGGAGAAAGATGGTTTAAGATTAAATAGTTTAGTTGAAGTGTTATGGAAGATGTGTTAATATTTTTAAGATGACAAAAGAAAAGTGTCATCGTAACAAAGAAAGGCCTAAAGGGTGTTTGAAATATGGCTAAGTGTTGGCTAGGGCATGTTGCATACTCTAGGCGGCCAAAAGTGTCAAGCGAACCTCTAAAGAGACATGTTGGGTGGCCAAAGGTTGAGATGTGGTATGGCCGAAAGGTGTCAAGACAACCTCTATAAGACAAGGCTATATGACCAAGGGTATGTGCTAGGCAAGGAAGCTAAGCATCTAAGAAATGTCAAGAAACTCTAAAGAAGTTAAAACGTGGATAAGGAATGTCATGCAACAAAGAGGTGGGCTATGTGGACATAGGCCATGCAGCCAATGGGGCAATTCAACCAAATGCTAGTCAGAATGGCATGGTTTGTTGAAGGCATTGAGGGATGTTTGGGAGATTAGGCGAGAAAAAAAAGTCTTAGGCAATCTTGGCAGTAAGAATTTACTAAAGAACCCTCATAGAAAAAGGGATATGCATCCAAGGATGACTTAAGCAATATGAGGTAAGATGTGCGGTAGAGTACAAGTGGACAACATACAAGATACCTAAGTTTTGCCAAATAAGTGTCTTGCATGAGGTGGAAAGTGGCAAGTATAGGCGTAAGAGGTGAGAATAAAAGTGTCAACCAAAGAGCATGCAAGGATCACTATATGTACAACTTTGGATGAATTATGTTAACAATCAACTTGTGTTAATTGGGTAACTCTACTTCAAAAATCTCCTAAATTGAGTGTAGTATCAGGAGAAAGGCTACCAGGAAGAAAGGCATTGAAGTGAAGAAAGACTCAAAGGTCATTTTCAGAAAAAAAAAAAAAAAAAACTTGAACAATATAGAGTATTTTGGAGCTACATAACTCAATACTTGGAATTTGGTAGTGACACTTTGTGGTAAGCTAGTGAAGACATTCTAAGTAAGTTTGTAGAAGGAATCTTATTGATTTAAGCTTCAAAGTCGAGTTAAGTTTCTGGTAGAAAAATCATATTTCTAGGCAAGGCCAAGGGTGGGTTGATTGCCAGAATGACAAGGTGAGATGAGCGTGTGTTTGAGCGAAAGAGGTTATTTAGGCTTGGGACATGCAAGAAGCATGTCCTGGCATGATCAAGCAGCCTGAGCCACGCATCATTACACACTCTATTATGAAAGTTGAGTATATTGCTACTTGTGAAGCAGCAAAAGAAGCAGTTTTGCTAAGGAAGTTCTTGCATAATTTGGAAGTTGTTCCAAACATGAACATGCCCCATCACTTTATATTGTGATAATAGTGGGGCATATTACTAATCCATTTACAAAGACTCTCATGGCTAAAGTGTTCGAGGGTCTTCTAGAAAGTCTAAATCTGCGAGTTATGTACATTTGGTAATCTAGGAAAAGTGGCAGATGTGTAATGGGTATGAGGATGCCCTAGTTTATTGTATTTGTATATACACATTTTATGTAATACACTTGTACATTTTACCATTTTTAATGTTAGATGATTACTTTATTATGAACATCCCAAAGAGACTAGAGTTTTAGTCCAAGTGGGAGTTTGTTGGAATTTATGTCCTAAAACTCGTAGATTGTAAATATAATCCATTGACCATTGTTAATAAAGTGTTATTATTGTAATATTTGTTATTGATTATATTATTAGTTTTGTAACTCAAATCCAATAAACTAACATCCTAAACTGTTTAATAAGTATTGAATAGTATGTAGAGACATACAGGGATCAATGTTCGAGATCAGCTTAAAGGGTCTATAGTATAGGGATAAGACTGGGTACCTTTATCATGGTAACATTATGAATACGACTCACTTTGTATTTGATACAAATACAATGATCCAATGTGTTCATGTAGTTGACATGCGAGTGAAGGTATCCTATGCAATGAGATTGCAATAGACCAGATCGTGAAATAGTAACCACTTGGTGTTACTACATTAACTAGTTAGGTTTTTATTTCACTAGGATGACCTAGATAACTTAGTCTTAATCTTGAGTGTATTATGAACTCTTGTTCACGAGAGATTGTCCTTTGATTTGTACGAGTGAGAGTGGCTAGATCGCCGACTCAATAAGCTTATCATTCACTACTACAAAAACAGATTCTCTTGACGTTTTTAAACTGTCAAGAATCACTATTCTTGACGGTTTTAAAATCGTCGTTGAAGCCAGCGTCAAGAAAGTCAAAGTTCTTGACGGTTAATAAAACGTCAAGAATAGCGATTCTTAATAGTTTTATAAACGTCAAGTATACAAATATTCATGACAGTTAAAAATCGTCAAGTGAATGAGTATTCATGACATTTAAAAACTATCAAGAATGTAATTTATGACATTTAAAAACGGTCAAGAACACAATTGTTTATGACGTTTAAAAAACATCAAGAATTTACTTGTTAATGACATTGAAAAACCGTCAAGAATGTATTTGTTTATGACATTTAAAAAACGTCAAGCTTGTTTCATTTTTTTTCTAAATTATAATTTATTTATATTTTTGTTCCTGTATTGTCTCTATAATTCCTGTAGTGTGGCCATACAATCTCATAAATATGCACGAGTACAATTCCAAAACTTTAACATATATTAACATTTAATCATATATGTATGAACATTTCGAAAACTTTACATGTTTGTTTGATATTGTCATATACAAAACACTACTTCAGTGATCTTGGATGAATCTACAAAACCAAAATTACAAAACCAATCCAACTATGCTATTCCAAAAATCACAAGACTACAATGCTAGTTCAAGAAACAAAATCTTAATTAAAGAAGCTTTGAAACTCAATGATCTTGGATGAATTTGACTTCAAATACAAACTTGGATTCCACAACCTAAACCAAAATAAAATAATATATCAAGTTAAGATGGATTCACATAGCAACATTTTATCAAATGGTTGCAATGTTTCAAATAAGCAACAATTAAAATTCACATATCGATTTGGCATCTATAAATATACAAACTAAAAAGTACCTAAATGTCAATTATTTACCCAATAAGGCTAACTAAGTAACCAACCTCTAATATGTTTTGCAATGAAAAAGGTTGCCATATTGTTAATTTGGCCATATTGTGAAGGCAACCTCTTAGATGTGTTTGTGAGAAAGGAAAGAAATACCAAAATAAGTATGGACTAAGATAGTATCAAATAAAGTTGAAGTTGAATTTTAAAGCTCTATTTTTTTCAAGATAGAGAAATTTCAGCTAAAGAGGAAAACACTAAGGACAACCAAGCAAAAAAGTCTAACAAATATCAAAAGAGAACATGCAGGAAAGAAAGAATGTAAATAAGGTTTTATCCGCACCAAGCAAAAAAGTCTAACAAGTATCAAAAGCTTCATAAGTTGTACTAGAATTCAAAGCTCTAAACTCTAAAGAATGTAAATTTCTTTGAAGAAATTTGTGTATAAAGGTCACACAGTTGAAAATTCAATACCTTTTCAAGAATGTTGTTGAGAAGATTATTGTGATGAATCTTTGAATCCAAATTATGGAGACAAGATAAATAAATGAGTTCTGATTCTAACTGACTGAATGGGAGTTAAGAAAATAAGAACATTGGAGTTGAATTATCAGCATTTATTTTAATGAAACTTACGATAGCAAACCAAATTATAGAGAGAGATCAAATGCTAGGATAAAGGAATAGTCTTACATTTGGTGAGTTCCCAAATGTTGTGGTAGTCACGAGAGTTATTCCACTCGAATTGTCTTAGACAAGAGGCTTCCATTCAGCAAGTACTGGTGAGAATTAAAGTGGAATGACAAACTTAAAAACACCTAATCTTTAACAAACTTTTCCGACTTTTTGCAATTATTTTTTAACACAAGATATCAAAACACACTTAAAAACCATAACAACCAATTACCATAAAACGGTGTCCAATAACAATAATTGGGTCAACCCAAACATCATTAAATTCTTGGGAAAGGTTGTGGACTAGACCTTCACCATCTTGCCCCTAAAACAAGTTAAAGCTTAAGGAAAGAACACAATAGAAACAAAAATCATAAACTCATCAGTTAGATAGTATTGGTGGTCAAAACCTCAAGGTCTCACTTCTTCCATTTTATATTACCAAATTTGAAAATGATTTTTAATATATGATCATTACTTGAAACATGTTGGTGTACAAGTGTGAATGAAACTAAATCAAGTTTGTGTTTTATGTTATTGTTTTTGACAGTATATTTATGTGCTATGCAATCCATGAGAGTATATTTATGTGCTATGCAATCTAGAAGGGGGAATGCAACTATACCCAATTCATAATTGTATTTGGAACACTAATGATTTTAGCACAAATTCCATCTTTCCATTCTCTAAGACATATAAACCTTATCTCCCTCACTCTATACCTTGGCTATAGTGCTCTTTGTCTACATCTATCCCTAGGATTAAAACGCAACATATTAAAATGCTCGTAATTAAAAATTCATACACAATTTAAATTAAATTAAACATCAAGACCCCTGACGAAGATGAATCTCTGTTCATTTTTCTTTTTATTAACAAACAAAAGTTTTTAGGTCCACTTCTTTCAACAACCTCCTCAAGGATCCTTAATTATCTCTTTCCAAGTTCATAACCACTCTAGTCATGCAAAGATTAAGGTTCATGGCCAATCAACAATTAATCTGTGATTAAGATATTATGAACGTTATTCACATAAAAACATGAAAAGATGAAGAGCAAATAATCAGATGCATTACAAAGAATAATTCATAAACTTTGTCTACATCTATCCCTAGGATTAAGAGTTTAGCTACCCCATACTTCACAATCTAAAACACAAAACGGAATACAATACCCATAACAAAAATTCAAGGAGAAGAAAAAGAAAACGAAGAAGAAAAGCTAGTGATTCGTATTATTATAATATTGTGTATAACAGTATGTGTTTTTTAATATTCTCTGTTTCCAGCTCCAGTGTACCAAAATATTATCACAAACTCCACAATCCTTCTCTTTCCAATCCCTAAACTAACCAATGAATCATATTTGCACGCTTGGTAGCCTTGTTCAAAATATTATATATTACAATTATAATAACTTGTATCCCCCCTTTTCAAGCCTAAAATGCAAAACCTTTCTTCCATTCTCTAAGGCACATTTCCTCTTCTTTAATTTTGCATTCCAATTTTAAATAACAAATTACAAATTTTAATCACAAAGGAAAAAAGGAAAATTATTACCTTTAGAAAGGGAAGAAAATGAATGAGTAACCATGAAGGATTTGGAAACGAATAGAGGTTTAGCGAAAGTGGAATGCGACAGAAGGACGGTGAACGTGTTTACTCATTTTCAAACAGAGAATGTGTTTAATAAACGTCAAGAAAGTTGAAAATTGGCCTTTCATAAAAATTATTGACGTTTTTTTATTTAAAAAACGTCAAGAAAGGAAAACTACAACCGTCAAGAGAGCCTATTTTTGTAGTAGTGATTTTGGGGACAAGACTGAGTGGGGAGTTGGGATTATAATTAAACAAAATAGAATTCACTCATTTCCTACTTTAGGGTAAGTAGATGAATGTTAGCTTAAATGGTGGCTTCAAAACTTGGACAAAGGGTTCGTACCCTCTCTATGACATGAGAGGGGTTTTTGTTTATTAGTAGGACCATAAAAAAATTGTTCATTAGAGGAGCACTGGTTTTTAAGGATTAGAGGTAACATAGGGGTAAAGCGGTAAATTGATCCAACTGGTGTTACAAACACTCGTGAAGGACTAACTTACTATTATTGGTCTATATCCGTGGACACAGACATATATTTTTAGTGAGAAGAGTTCAGTTGTGAGTCTTTAATGGAGTGTACACACAGCTAACGAATATTGATTAATGTGGTTAATGAGTTTAGCCAATTAATCTTAGATTGTTGTAGCTTTTGATCTGTAGATCCATTAGGTCCCTTTCCTAGCTCGTAAAGGGTAATGAGATTTATTTATATTGGTTGTAATTTAAAATGTTTAAATTTAACTTGGGAATTAGTATAATGTATAGTGATACATTATAATATAAAGTTTATCAAACTTTACTATATAAATTTAACTTTGGGGATGATTCAAAATTAATTTATGAGAGATAAAATATTTGAATGAGTTCAAATATTAATTTAATGTGAATTGGATTCATATTAAAATTATTGAGAGAAACTTATATTTGAATATGATTCAAATTTAACTTAAGTTAAATATAAGATAAATAATTTAGTGTTGTTAGTTAATTGGAGAATTAATTAATAGTTTAGTTTAATATTATTTAATTAAATTCGATTTCATTAATTATTAACTAATTGATTAATGTTTAATTAATCAGTAGATTTGAAATATATATATTAATTTAATTATTTGTAAATTAATAGAATCTCATGGTTCTCTTCTACTTCATTTTCTATTCCTAGAAGGAAAGAGAGTTATAATATCTAGAAGAAAACAATTTTCTTAAAAAAATGAATTAATAAAAAAAGAAAAAAATAAGGCTAACGCTATTGCTCTTTGCAAAAAGAAAAGAGTTTCTCTCAAATATCTCTAAACTTTTTCCCATCCCAATTGGTTCCACAAACCAATCTCATCACAGAGGTACTCTTTGCAATTTAAGCTCTCTTTGCAATGGACAATCTTCAAAGTTTTTTTTAACGATGTTTCCAATGCTTTCCTTTCTCTCTCATGTTTAATAAAACCAATTTCTCTTAAAACCTGTAGGGAGGCTACATCATATCGAATTTTATACAACTGACGTGTTCATCGAGTTACAACAAGTGCCGCACAATTCTCTGTTCCGTGTTTGAAAAGTTGTGATTGTGACACGCTGCACTTGAGGTTAGAATGAGACATGGCAAGGCAAGCCCTACGCGCGCCTGCCAACTTCTGCCACAATATTTTGTACGCAAGCTAATGTCTTTGGGCTGTTTTTGTGGTTTTTGGAAATTTTAAGCAAAGTTTTGATATTTTAGATCTGAAGGAGATAGAACAAGTTTATAAGCCAAGGGTCCAAGCTACTCTCGATAAGTGACAAAAATGAGTTTAAAGTTGATTTCTAAACATGAATTTACTATCAAATGTTTCAAGCATGCTTTGATGTTTGAATATTTGAGGATACTGATTTATAATGTATTTCCAAAGCATGAATTTAGAAACATTTTGGTAAACATGTTTTTATTGATGAATTTACTAATTAAAATTATAAGCAATCATGATTGTGCTAAGTTTTCAAAATGTTTAAGCTTGAAAATAATATTAGCATGTTTTAGTCTATACCTAAAATATTCTAAGATATATAGCAACCCTTCGGGAGAGATTTTCTTGTGCATAGAGGTCATTTGATTTGGATATTCAGTAAATACCTAGCTTTCCATCATTGGTATTAGATAAGAGATGAAGACTTCTAAAGATGCTTAGTTTCCCATCTCAAGGGACGAGAGCCTGTACGAATGCCTAGTTTTCCATCTCATTGTAGTTATAACGAGATAGGGCACAATTGATGCCTAGAGTTTCATCTCGTAAGTATCGTATCACGGGATAGGGCTTCTATGCCTAGTTTATTGTTTTTTGTCTCGACGATTCTAGGTTGCTTTTGAGTGTTGTTTGAGTTTGATTTCATTTATGTTAAGAGTTAATTGTTAAATACTTGTTATTTCAAAACGATGTTTTATAAAACAATCACTCATTGGGCTATTTAGCTCACTCTTTGGATAAATATCCCCATATGGATTACGTTGTTTGGAAAATTAAACTGTGCTTTAGTACTTCAAAGAAAACTTCCCTCCCATGTCCTCTCACCTCATGTCTGCCCCATTTGTGTTGATAACATGAAAAATATTTAGCACCTTTTAATTGACTATGTCTTTGTATCGAAATGTTGGTTCCGTCTTCTCCAAACATTCAATATTTGTTGGGATTTTTTGCTCAATCAAGGCTTATTCTTCTTTGTTCTCGACCTGCTACCTATGATTTATGATTTTGTTTTGGACATATTATTTTATCATTTTGTTTGGTTTTATATTTGTGGCTTTTGTTTTGTTTTGTTTTGTTTTGTTTTTTTTTTTTTTTTTTGAAAAGGAGACAACCTCTTTATTAATATTAAAATAATAATAATAATTAGACAAAAGCTCATAGTACAAGAGAGTTATACAAGGAACATGTAACCATGGATCAGGGGGTGCACCTTGGCATCTCAACTAGGTTGACACCCCCATAGCACCCTCATCATATCCAACCAAGCTAAAACCGATAACAAAGGAGTAATGTCCAAAGGCAAAACAAACACAAAAAAAGCCTTCTATTTGTGGCTTTTGGTTTTGATCTTGTGTTGTCGCTTTTTGGATGTGATGAGGGCGCTAAGGGGGTGTCAACCTAGTTGAGATGTCCAGGTGCGTCTGTTGATCCTCCATCCTATTGCTCTTTGTATAATCCTCATGACATTGAACTTTGTCTCTTCATTTTTCAATATTAATAATAGTGAGACTCATATCCTTTTTTTTTTTAAGAAAAACAATATGGGTTAATTTGATAAAAGTGTTGCTAGCAGAGATTTGGTTTGAGCACAACCAACACATTTCCCATGATAACAAAAGGGATTTGTGTGGTGAAAATAGATCTATTAGATCTCTTGGAGCAATAAAAAAGAAATAAGATCTTTATGTGAAAGTTGAACTTTTTTTTATGGAGCCTTGTGAAGAAAGGCCTTTACTTTTGGGCAACATTGGAATTGGGGCATGGTTGTGCACTTATTATCAAAAGTTGTCCCCTAACGATCAAACTGGTTCACTGTTGCGAAATGGTGGGTTAGTTTAGGACATGTCATTATTCTCGAACCTTCAGATAAATCTCCTTATCTTAGGGAATTAAAAGTTGTTCAACACAGGCTTGAAACATACATGTATAGGGCTTCTGTATTTTCCCATAAGGAGCCAATGATTGATTATATATTGGTCTGTTTTGCAAAGGGAAAGATTTCCCTAACACGTATTGTAAAAAAATATGTAGTTGGCTAGTAGTGAAAAGTTAGCAAGGCTATTCATGTTTCTCTTGGTGTTCCCTCTCACTCATCTTGAAGCTTATTGTGGGCATTTTGTCAACTTACTGTGGGTTTCTTTTGTATTTTGTTTTAATTAATTACTTCGTACTTATTTTACATTTTAGTTTTCATTAGTGCGTCCTGGATAGAGGATTTTGTTTAGCTCGTTGTTATTGTTGATAAAATTAAAATGCCAACGATTACAATTCTTGAGAACGGACTCATCTGTTTCCAATTCAGATGCCCAAAACTTGTTGAATGGATCCTATCTCGTTGATCGCGACATCTTGCTGGCAAAAGTATGCTCCTCCGTAAATGGACTCCAGGTATTGTCCCTAAATCCTTTGTTTTTTATTATGTTCCTATATGGATTAAACTAGGTAGGATTCCAATGGAGTTATGGACAGATGTCAGATTGACTGTTGTGGCTAGTGTTATAGGCAAACCTCTATCTTTTGATCTAGCTACTAAGGAAAGACGAAGGTTGTCACATGCTTGAGTATGTGTTGAATCAAATGTGGACTCTCCTATGCCTGCTGAATTTACAATTCACCTTAGGGGAGAGGATTTCGTTATGGCTGTGAATTATGAGTGGAAGCCTCGAAGGTGTAATTTGTGCCGGTCTTTTGGGCATTCTAGTGGTAAGTGTCCTAAGATTGTGGAAAACAAAGTTCATCGAGAGGAGGATGTGAGCAAGGTGGTTTCAAACAAAGAGGAGGAACGGACAATTGTGTCTTGTTGATGTGGTGTTAGACTTTAAATAGTTGGAGGAAAGTAAGACTAATAGCTCCACCATTAGGCATATTAAGGAAAAGGAGGTAGGTAATCGAGATGAAATTACTCGTTATTAGGAAGAAAAGAGAGTTGGTTTATGTTCGAGAGAAGGGTAAACGTGTGGATGTGATTATGCCTAACTCTTTTGGCAGCCTTATGAAGTTGGGTGAGGGAGACAAGTGGACCTTATCTATAGTGGATGACTCCCCTCCCCCCTTACAAGTGGATGATACCGCTATTGTTCTTAGGTGTATATTATTAATCACCTTAAGATAATTTCAAAATATAAATATATTTTTAGTATAAGTCCTCACGTTTGACTCTAGACTCACCAAGAAACCTTATTTGGATATTACGAATATGACAAAATTAGTGATATTAGATGACTATCAAACGATAATCATAGGGTTATCAACTTTTAAATTTACTACTTTTAAAATTTAGAAAATGTAGTGACATGAGTCATGTGATTATAAATGTTTTTGTTATTTTTGCAGGGTTCCAAAGAAAAAAGAAAAAAGTAAGATGTGATTGATAATATGTGAAAAAAGGAAAAAAATTAAAGAAATATAACTCGATATATCTAATTTGTTTAAAAAAGACCCCATTTGTAATTTTTCTTTTCAAAAGTCACACAACATCTTTTTGGAAAGTTTTTTTAGAGAAGCATGCCAATACCTTCATCCTACGTATGTAGATGTATTTATGAATAATTTTTAAAAGTTCAAAACAATTTTTTTTAACATTTCAAAGTTTAAGGTTATTTTTTTCAACACAAACTACAAAAATTCAAAAGAATTTTTTTTTGTAATTTAACTAAATACTGTTGTATGATTATATATATATATATATAGTTATCTTTTTTAGTCCTATATTGTAAAAGAATATGATTATCGATTTATCGAAATCTAATTTGTAAATGGCTTAAAACATTTAGTTTGTTGAAAAAAATGACAAAACAATGGACCAATGGACAGCTAATACAAGTCGATGAAGCGAATACCAAAATTCTCTCAATCCAATTAAGCAAGATTTCAAAAAAAAAAAAAAAAATCTAATAAAAACCCTACATGTACAGTCTCTCTCATTTAAAATTTCTTTCTCCTCTTCTCTAACGGCCAAGTCTCCCTCTCCTCCCTCTCCTCCCCCCTTCTCTTTTGCTCTCTTGTCTTCTTTGGCCTATCTCTCAATTTCCCTTTCTGTAAGGAAGAAACCCTATCATACCCATTTCGCGGATCCATCTGAATCTTCTTCTCTTAGTCGCGGATCCAATCTCCATCTTCTTCTCTTAGTGCGTCCTTTCCATTTCTTCGTACACTCCATTTTTCCTTTCTCTTCTCAATACCCTAAGGCCTATCTCTCAATTTCCGTTTCTTTAAGGAAGAAACCCTATCATACCGATATTCACCGATCCATCTCCATCTTCTTCTCTCTAGCGCGTCCTTTCCATTTCTTCTTCTTCTTCTTTGTTCGTACACTCCATTTTCCCTTTCTCTTCTCAAACCCTAATTCTCTTTAATTAATTAATTCCCTCCTTTCTCTCTCACTTCCTCCCTCTTCCATTAATGGCAGGTTCTCCTCATCTTTCTCCTTTCTCCAGTGTTGATTCCTCCTCTACTTCGACCTGTGATGCTCTTTTCTTCTTCCCTCGCAATTTCGATTCCACCATCGTCACCGATATTGGTTGCAATTTCTACTCTCTTCAACCTCAACCTTCTTGATTCCCTCACTCTCACCGGATTGACTTCAATGTCCTTGGAACCTCCACTACTACTACTAGTACTCCACTCATCAAAGAATCCGCTGGATTATCAGACGCTCCTCTTCCTTTCCTTTCTAATCCTTGTCTCTCTTCCAACTCCAGTGGTGAGCCCCCGAACAAATCGCATTACTCCGTGAGTTCCCAATTAATTCCATCTTTATTTAATATTCAATTGTCCTCTTTCCATTTGTTTCAATTTTGAATTAGAATGAAGAAAGTTAATTGAATGAACTATGTTCCAATAATTTCATGTGGTTCTGGTAAAGCACAGTGCATCCGGTCGAACTTCCCCCATTATGTAATTTTATGGAGGTAGTTTTGTAAATTGGATTGAAACAGGGGCTATTCAATGTGTATGCATTAAAATATAGGGATTGTTTTTCAATTAAATTTAAATCGATTGAGCCTCTGATATGCTAGTAAGCATCAGATCTCCTCTGTGTAAATATAGTTAGGTACTCTTCTTTTTTTTATAGGTTTCGTCATATATATCATGGTCTGAAGTTGTAGCTAAACTTGCTTTCATCTTCAATTTCTATCACTATTTAAAGGTCAGATTTTGTTCGATTAGAAGAATGTAAATTTGTCAAGGACAATAGCATGCTTAGTTTAATTGTACTCAAATATTGTTACTAAAACAATTGCTTTATTTGTGTTGATACCATTATTTGTGTGTGGTAGATCTCTTGATTCATTTTGATGTTTGTATTTTGAAGACATACAAAGGTCATAATACTAGTTGCTATTCTTTTTATCTTGATACGTTTCATTTTTGTTTTAATATTTCACTGTCTCTATAATTGATTGTACAAACATATCTCATCATTCGATCACTTTTCAAGTTTTAGATTCTGAAATTTGTATATATTGGGGTTTTCCTTTTTCTTTATTTTGGATTATTTCAAATCTCCAAAGATCTTTCTTGTAACATTTGCATATTTTAGTTTGTTAAAATCTTCGAAAGTAGAGGAGAAGGCTCCAAAAGCATTCTGTCTCTCATTGCCTAGCCCTAACATTATCATCTGTGTAGGATGTGCTAATGAGTAGACCATTTTCTTTTACTTTTTTTTCCATAGCTTTTGAACCACTTTCCCTTTCTCTCTTCTCTTTCATTCTTCTTTTATGTTAATTGGAAGAAGCTTTGAGGCCTCTCTTGAAAATAATGAGGTTTTGAAGGGGATAGAAAGAGAGTGATGGTGGGATCCATCAAAGGTTTGGGATTTCACACAATGTTTGCATCACTCTTTTAAATGTAATTAGATGTTGAGGAGTTGATCGCCGATCATAGATAAGGAGGGGCTGGTTAGTGGCTTTGGAAAAAAATTCAGACAACATTAATTTTTTTTTAAAAAATAAAACCAACCTTCTGACGGTTGGTTAACACTCCTCGACAGTCGAGATAGGGTAAGACTTGTATTCTGGTTCTGTTGATACCTATATTTGTGCTTCATCACTTTATAATTGTACTTTTATTTATCCCCTTTGTATATTTCCATGTGTTTCATGTTTGTCTTTTATGTTTCTTCTATTTATATATTTCTTCATGTTCTTCTCCATTCGGGTTTGCTCTTGCGGAGGTTACACATTCATTGTTGTGTTGGTACTTTAGTTAATGATGTCTAGTAATTTTTGTTTTGCAAATTTTCTTGTTAGTGCTCAAGTTTGATTTCATATTGCCTTTAGCATAGCTTTACGACTTCAGAATTCAATTGCACATTGCCCTTTTTTATTTTGTTATTACTGATGGACTTATTTGTGATACCTTTAAAGAAGAAAATTTATGGCTATTTGTGTTGAAGTTTATTTGTTGATTATTGGTTGGTTTTTTCCCTCCACTTTTCTTAATATTTTGAAGTGTGTAATAAGGTAAGAAATTTTATAGTCCGCTAAATTTGTTTTGTTGATGAATTGTTTCCTTTTTTTTCTCGGTTTTGTTTTCAGGTTTTCATCGTTATTCATTTGGTGGCTAAATATTACTCATGGGTATTTGTTCGATCTTATTTTGTTGTGATCAATTGATATACATAATATGCACTATAAATTTGTTAAATTTTTGGATTATTTGCTTTTTTAATGAGGTTGGAGGAACCTCAAGGTACGTTTTGTTAAAGCATATTTTATATTGATAAATTTGAAGTTGTCAAGTCTATAACAATGATAATGTTAATACGAGTAAATTTATAGCAAATTTAGTTGACTTAACTTATTTACATGCTAGTTGCTCGGACTCTTGGAAAAACCTTACATGCATTTTAACCCACGATAAGAGGACTTAAGGTTGTTATGACTTACATATCAGTTTTTGAGATTTTCCTTTGTAACTTTTTCATAGACCTTATTGTAGTTTTTTGTTCTTCATTTTTGTTTGTAGGACGTTTCTAGAGAATGCAAGACAATGTTTGAGTGAGAAATTAGTCTCGATGAAATTGAAAATTCAATGAAGAGAAGGGCTTTCGGTGGCTGAAACAAGTGAGTGATTAAGTTTTTTATCACCCGTGTTATTTGTTATCACTAAGGAAAGAAAGCTAAGTAGAAAAAGTAGAATGCCAAATGAAAAAAAAAAAAGATTAGTAAGCAGCGTTATTATTTTAAAATAGAAAACAAAAATTAACATTATTGTTAAACCGAGCCATTCTCGAGAACATGAAATAGAATTGGATAGCTGCAATGCATCGTGTCTATGAATGTTAAGAATGAAACTATCGGTAGGGTTATAGAATAATCATTCTATAAAATATGATACAGGGTTTATGAAATATAATTTTCTTATGTATTGTAATAGTAGAAGATTCTTCGTCAGGAAGCAAAGCTTATAGCTTTGAAGAGTATCTAAAGGTTATAGAAGAGCAACCGAAAGCTTACGATCAGCTCCAAACCAATTTTCCAGCACAAAGCCAGAGTGGATCCCAAGTACAACGGGAAGGTTGTTAAAATCAAATCTCTTATGTCTTATTTCATAATTATTTAGTTTTGATCTTAACTACAACAATTTTCATTTTTTTCTAGGTGAGTATTGTATGTGCTTAGAAATGAAGTGTTTTGAAAATTAGAGGTAAGCAATCACACTTAGAAACTAAGTGTAGAACCATAGAAATGTTACCCCATCGGTTCTAGCAATGCCTAGTTACCGCAGTTCATAACAAAGAAAGAAAAGAGGCTCGTAAATGCATACCATACAAAAGTGAGACAATCAACAGTTATAAAAAAAACATATGCAATATGCATTAAAAAAAGCTCATAACAAATGCAGAGTCAAGTCGGTTAGGTCAAGTAGAACATGTTGAGTTCCCTAGCAATTAGAGCTTTTGGGGGAAAACATCGCTTTTGGCCTAACCAAAACTAGACCATCTATTTTTAGTGTTTTAAACATAACGTCAAGTTTGATTGAGGGCTTTGAAAAGAGGAGGAATCCTCCTCGATCCACAGTAGGGCGAAAACGAGGCTTGTTGTCACTTCGAAGGGAGCAGTCAAACTTAGCATTGAGTTTGATTTTTTTTTTTTTTGAAAAGGTAATGATAATATTATACAACAACAATGTGGACCCCACAGCCTGAGGTCAAGACAAAAGAGCGAACAACACTCACAGAACAAGTAGTTAGACAAAACAACCCATAAGTACCCAAAACAACCCCACATCTCGGGAACAATAACTAAAACCAAAAGAAACCAACTAGTGCTCCAAACATTAAAAGGACAAGAAGAAGAGAGAAAGACAACAAAGTTAATAAAGAGAAGAGAAACCCCACAGCCCGGGGACAAGCAAACGAAAAGAACATTAAATAAGACCATGAACACCATCCGACCAAGAAGCAGCACGCACTTTAATACACGACCGAATGAGCTGGAATACAACCAGAGGCTCCCGAATAGAACCTCCATGAAGACGATGATTTCGCTCCTGCCAAATGAAATAAATTGTAGCACACCAGAGAAGGCGCCACAGTTTTCTCCTCACACTCTTCCCAATACCCTGATTATAAATCCAAGATAACTCAACCCCCCAATAACCGGTTCTATGAGAAGATGACTTAAGCAAAAGGATCCTCGACCAAATCTCCCACCCAAAATGACAAGAAAAAAACAAATGATCACGAGACTCATAGTTCCCTCCACAAAGCAAACACGATAAAGGAATCGACCTATCCCACCGACTTAACCTACCTCTAGTACCCAACCTATCCCTGATGGCCAACCAAGCACAAAAGGAGTGCTTAGGAATATTTCCCCCACCCCATAGTAAACCCGACCAGCCAACTCTACTACTATGAGGACGAATAGTCTCCCACGCACTGGTGATCGAAAAACTATCATGACTCCCCGGCACCCAAACCCACCTATCCTCAACACTCGGACTCAGCCTCACTCCCTGAACCCTATCCCAAATGTCCATCAAATCCAAATAAACAAGTGGCCACCTCCAATCACCATCCCGACCCATGAAATCCACCAGCCTCGCATCCCACCGACTACCCGCATCATAGATCACCCTCTCCCCAAACTGCTGGATAATCGGCCCACCCTGAATCCATGGAACCAAACTCCTCCATATCGTGGGAGACTATTCAAACTCCTCCATATCCACCACGTTCAAACTCCTCCATATCCACCACGTTCGGAGCACCCCCAAAGGCTTCAGAGTGGAGTCTGATGGTGTTAAAATCACCCAAGACCATACCCGGTCCTTCACCGCTCTACACTTTACAGGGCTCTTAAGGCCCCGCACGTTCCACGTACACCAACTAACCATGAGGTCATATGGAAGCCGCCTCTCCCATAGGAATTACATCACCTGTAGTACTCAAAAGGACCATAGAAGAGTCATCTACTCGTAAGGGAGGAGGGGAGCCATCCACTATAGATAAAAGCCATTTATCTCCTTTATCCACCTCCATGAGGTTCTTAAAGGAGTTAGTGATACTCACTTCTGCCCTTATCCCTCTGTCCCGAATTGAGATCATTCCCCTATTTTTCCTGTCAACTAGGGTAAATTCCTCCTGATTCACCTCCACCTTTTCAGGAAGTTTATGGGTAATAATTTCTCCTTCTTCCATGTGTTGGAAGGATTCCAACACAACATCTCCATACTCCCCACAATCTGGAACCACCTCTTTAGTAGGAACAACCTCTTTAACAGGAACCTCTTTACTTGCAGCTTCCTTTTTACTATATTCATTGCCTCTTTTCTTAGGGCAGGTGTTCTGCAAGTGTCCAAAAGATCTACACAAGTTACATTTTTTCGATTTCCACTCATAAGTGGCAGTTACAATAAATTCCTCTCCTCTAAGGATGACTGTTACTTCGGCAGGCATAATATTGTCCACATTCAATTCCACACATATACGGCCATAAGAAAGACGACGCCTCTCTTTAGTAGCAAGATCAACTAAAAGAGGTTTTCCTATTGCACTCGCTACCACAGCCAAACCAGCATCCATCTATAGGTCCAACGGAATCCTCCCTAACTTTATCCAAACAGGAACTAAATCAAAGACGAAGGATTCAGGAACTATACCTGGAGTCCATTTGCGGAGGAGCATAGGTTTGCCTCCAAGGTGCCATGGGCCACGGGATAAGATCCACTGTATTGACTTTAAATGTTTGAATTGAAAGCAGATGAGCCCATTCTCCATCAGAGTAATTGTTGGCATTTCAATTCTACCCCAAATCTTCTCTATAAGACGATAGATGACTAGATACAGCAATTTTGCATCAATTAATTGGCTGACGAGGGAGTTCTCCCACACTCTAACTCCTTAACTAATAACTTCTTCAAACGGGGTCACCACAATTTTCTCTCCCACGGTAGTCAGAGGTGTATAGGTCATAGAGAAACCTCTTGTTGCCTGCACCTCTAGAATTATTAGATTTCTGCACCTCATGCCCACGAATCGAAACAGGCGGCCTACCATTGGAATTAGTACCAAACGGTTCTCTAATGGCTGGCCTATCATTCAAATGCCCATCACCCGGCCCAATCTTTGGGGCACTTGCAATAGCATCCAGTCGAGGTCCATATCCTTCGGTCGCTGCAATTTGCCCAACATGCTGAACACATGAAGCACCAGCAGGTAAGCACTCCTTCTGTGAGATCCCAATTTCGTGTGAGATGGACGGCCCATCATTCAACGATGGCCCATCAACCAGAGATCCATGACCAATTCCATTCGTAAATGTGAACACGCCATTCGGCTTCACCCCTTTATCGGCTCACTAGGCTTCATCAAGTTTTCATTCGAAACAATCGGTCCACACGCCTTTGGGCCAACAATCTTAATGGGACCATCTCCGCTCGGTCCATTTCCTGTATTTCGATTTCTATATGTTTCACGGTTCACGTAAACCGGTTTGGGTCCACTCATGTCCGACCATTTCTTCCTCACAGAAATTAGGTCAGCCTTTGCAGTCGCCGCCCTTCGGTCGTTCGCCGTCATATCATGTACGCGTTGAAGGCTTGACATCACGCGTTTCTTCACCTCCTCAATGTCACTGGATAATTTCTTCATTGTTTCATGCTTAAGACATCAACCCAACACCCGTGATGATCTTTTCGGCCCAATTTGGGAACATGAATGAACTAAAAAAGAATTGAAATTCAACCGAGGAGATTAATGCGAGATCCCTCCAGCGAGTGAATTAAATCACAGTCTCCAAACCCAGAACTGATAGCCAATAAATTGATTTTGTACCACACGCAATACTTTCAAGATAGTTCAAATCAATTCAGCTTGGAAACCGATTTAAACAATTTCGGGACAAACGTTAATTCTCCCGAATCAAAACGAATATCATTCGTAATGGTTCAATTGATCAATTGTAATCAATTTCGAAATGGATACCAAATGACATTAGTTTTCACATTCAATCTGCCAAAATTGAACGAATTACCTTCGAATTTGATCCCTTGCTGGCCGCAGCACTCACCAACCGTTCGCCTCCTTCACCAGCCGAGTGAGAGAACTTGGAAATCCTAGAGAGATGCGTGTGAGGTACACGCGCCCGAGATGAAAATTTTTCCTTTTTACTCTAATTGAGTTTGATTGTGGGCTTTGAAAAGATGAGGAATCCTCTCTGATCCACAATAGGGGAAAACGAGGCTTGTTGTCACTTTGAAGGGAGTAATCAAACTTTGAAACTAAGTGTAGAACCATAGAGAGATTACCCCATCGGTTCTAGCAAGGCCTATTACCATATTTCATACCAAAGAAAGAAAAAAGGGGCTTGTGAATGCAAACCATAAAAATGTGAGACAATCAACAACTATAAAAAAAACATATGCAATATGCATTGAAAAAAGCTCATAAAAATTAGAGAGTCAAGTCGATTAAGTCAAGTAGAATGTGTTGAGTTCCCTAACTAGTAGTGCTTGTGGGGGAAAATTTCACTTTTGGCCTAACCAAAACTAAACCACCTATTCTTAGCGTTCTAAACATAGCATCAAGTTTGATTGAGGGCTTTAAAAAGAGGAGGAATCATCCCCAAACCACGGAAGGGGGAAAATGAGGGTCGTCACTCTGAAGGGAGCAGTCAAACTTAGCATTGAGTTTGATTGGAGGCTTTGAAAAGAGGAGGAATCTGATAGACCCCCTATATTACATCTGTACAGCAGAAGAGGGATAAAGAAATTAAAAAAAAAATATCACGTGCACATGAATAGCATGTGAGGGTTAGTAAAGGGAAGGGTTAGTTACCTTATTGTTAGTATAAATAAAAAGTAATCGTGGGCGAGAAAGTTAGGTTTTGTTTGAGAAAGTGAATTTCTATTCTTCCTTGAGAGAGAGGATAACAGGAGAGGGATTTCATATTGTAATTAGGATTTCATTCCTATTCTATCATTAATAATATAGTAGCAATTTTATTCCAAGACTGGTTTCCATCAAATTGGTATTAGAGCATTGATCTTGGGCAAGAAGAATGCAAATGGTTCAGACTCGGATCGAAGAGATGGAGACGTTTGACCAGGAAATACAGAACATTAAGAAAGAGATTAGTAAGATACTGGTGATCGAAAAGACGTTGGCCAAACTATCCAAAAATATGGAGAGGTAGAATCAGATGATGTTACGAATTATGGAATCGACAACAATGCACAATTCATCGACGAAGAATGTGGACGAAGGCGAAGGGTGACCAAGATGGGATAACGAAACAAGGAAGGAAGGAAAGAAAATAGATGATGAAAGTAATAGTGACTGCAATAAGTTTAAGAAGGTGGAGATGTCGATATTCAATGGAGATGATCCTGATTCTTGGCTGTTTCGCGTAGAGAGGTATTTGCACATTCATAAACTTACTGAATTTGAGAAAATGACTGTATCCACTATTAGTTTTAAGGGACTAGCATTGAACTTTTACCGTTCTCAAGAAGAACGAGAGAACTTTGTAGATTGGGTGAATATGAAGGAAAGATTATTGGTGCGATTTCGATCCGTTAGGGAGGAATCGCTGTATGTAAGGTTCTTGCAAATTCAACAAAAGACAACGATAGAGGAATATAAAAATTTATTCGATAAGTGGGTAGCTCCTTTGTCGGACCTATTAGAGAAGGTGGTAAAAGAGACATTTATGTCGGGATTGAAACTATGGATCTACGCGAAGATGGATTTATGTGAGTCGAAGGGATTAACACAAATGATACGAATCTTGCAAAAGGTAGAGAACAAGGAAGATATACGTCAGGAAGCAAATCTTTCTGGATATTCTGGAGAAAAGGTGATAAATGATAGAACTAAGTCATGCACAGCGGAAAAAGAATCGAATTTCTACCCTAATTGCCATAATTAACATCTAACCATAAACTAATCAAATTAGGGTTTTAAGAAGTATTACCTTTGAAGCTTTCAAAAGGTTTGATGTCTTCTTACCAATTCTACCCGAGACCACCACTAGTACTCAACTGCTATCCTCTAGACAAAGAACCGGGTTGTGGGACCCAATTTTGGTGTAGAAAGTAATGGAGATAAAATGAGATTGGAAGCTTTCTTTTTTCTTTTGTTGAGATTATGAAAATGATAAAAGAGGCAAAAGTCCTTCAACATTTGAAAACATCTCTATTTATAGCCTAATTACATGCAAAAATGCATGCAATTCAATTGCCAAATCTCAACACCTAATATTCCACTAACAATTAGTGGAACTTAGTGGGCTAGGTGTCTATATCTCATATAGCCACATATCCCACTAAGAGTTAGTGGGATTATCCAACAAAATGTTGGATTTTCCCACTAACTTAGTCCAAGGGTAAAATGGTCATTAGATTTTTCTAGTCAAAAGTCAAACTTTGACTTTTCTAAGTCAAAAGTCAATATTTTGACTTTTTACCATTTTGTCCGTCTTGACTAATTCCAACCTCCCGAGCATGAATCCGCATTCATTTTTCCAAAATTCAAATCACATTTGAATATAAGGCCGGTCAAAGTTTGACTTTTCAAAGTCAAAAGTCAACATTTTGACTTTTTACTATTTTTGACCAATTCCGAGCTTCTTAGTATGAATCCGCATTCATACTTATAGTATGTAAAACATAAAGCTCTATTTCTAATTAGAAGACCGACGATTATATCACTGTATATGTCGGTTTTCCTTTCTTCTCCCTATTCGAACAATTCGACTTATTTCATCACACTGTTCTAAGTTTAATCCATATGAGCTAGCAGAGGAACCTAATGGACCTATAGATCATGGGCTCCAACGATTCAAGATTAACTAGCTAAACTCTTTTAAACCGAGTTAATCAACATTCGTTAACTAACGGGTCATTCCACTAAAGTCCCGTAGTTGCACTCCCCTCACTATAGATATATTTGTGTCCATTTGATAAAACCATAATCAGTAAGTTAATCCTTCACAGGTTGCTCGTAACCTTGGCTGGGTCAAAATACCGTTTTACCCCCAAGATTACATCTTGCTCCTTAAGTCCCACTAATCCACTATTGAACAATTGGTTTAAGGTTCAACCTATAAACTTAATCCCTCTCGGGCCAATGAGAGGGTGGGGCCCCTTGTTCAAGACTTGGATTCAGTGCTTAAGAGAGCAACCTATCTACTAACCCTAAAGCGGGTAGGAGTGAATTCCATCTTGTACCCTATGTTCCCAGCTATCCACCCGATCTTACCCCTGAAATGGGAGGCTTATTGGGCCAACGCTGATGAGCTGCCCTCACCTATGCAGATCTAAGGATAATCTCGTATGAACAGGAGTTCATAGTTAACTCAGGATTAAGACTAAGTTACCTAGGTCATCAATAATTGAGATAGTCAGTTTTAAACAGTAAACGGTGTTATAACGTAAAAATGACTAATTCATGGTTCAGTCTTATGTAAACATTTTACATAGGATGCCCCCACTTTCATGTCTCTACATGAACGATTAGGATCACATCGTTTGTACTACAAAGTGGGCCGCATCCATAGTCTCTCAAAATAAGGCGCCCAACCTTTATTTCATATACTATAGACTATTTAGGCTATATACTCGAACTTGATCCACGTTTATGTTTACACATAAAGTTCAAGTTTATTCAAAAAATAGCCTTGGAACTTTGATTTATTGGATTTAAGATTATAATATTTAATTTCTCAATAACAACTTTATTGAATAGAATATGATTTACAAACTACGAGTTTTAGGACAAAAAATTCCAACAAACTCCCACTTGGACTAAAATTCCTAGTGGTATGAGAGATGTGGTGTGAGAGAAATATATATGAAACTAGGGCACATGGCCAATAAGTCTCCCACTTGTCCTAGTTTACAAACATCGTACACCTAAACTGTGTAGGTGACCCTCAAACACTTTAGCCGTGAGGGCTTTTGTAAAATGATCAGCTTCCATTGTGGAATCAGCTATACAAGTTTGCTTTATGCTTCTCCAAACTACTGCTCCTCCATTTAGAGTAAATACTGATTCTGATGTAGACTTTCTAACATCTTTATTAGTTTGGAAATCCGAATCAGTGTATCCAGTAAGGATCATCCTTTGTACGATACATGAGCATGTAGAATGTTTTTAACGGCTGTCCAGTGATCACGTCCATGATTGGATTGATACCTACTGACCATCCCTACTGAGTAGCAAATGTCAGGTCTAGTACATAACATTGCATACATTAAACTTCCAACAGCGGAAGCATAGGGAATATTTCTCATATCCTCAACTTCTTGAGGTGTCTTAGGACATTGTTCCTTTGACAAATGAATTCCATATCTGTACGGCAGCAGACCCTTTTTGGAATTCTGCATTTTATATCTAGACAACATTTTGTCTATGTAAGATGCTTGAGACATGGCTAGTGTTTTGTTCTTACGGTTTCGAACAATTTGGATTCCGAGAACGTATTGTGCATCTCCCAGATCTTTCATTTGAAATTGCATAGCTAGCCATTTCTTGATATCAGGAAGATATCCTAGTCATTTCCAATAAGTAGAATATCATCTACATATAAGACTAAAAAATGCTATAATGGAATTGACGACCTTTTGTAAACACAAGGCTCGTCAACATTTTGTTCAAAGCCATAAGATTTTGATCGCAATATCAAATCTTATATTCCAGGATCTAGAAGCTTGTTTTAATCCATAAATGGATTTTTTAAGCTTACAAACCTTTTGTTCTTGATCTTGTTTTATAAACCCCTCTGGTTGAGACATATAGATGCTCTCTTCAAGATTACCGTTCAAAAAAGCTGTCTTGACATCCATCTGCCAAATTTCATAATCATAAAAAGTGGCGATGGATAAGAGTATTCTAATTGACTTTAACATGGCAACGGGAGAGAAAGTTTCCTCTAGTCTACTCCCTCTCTCTAGGTATAACCCTTTGCCACAAGTCGAGCCTTAAAAGTCTGTACTTTACCGGCATGGTCTCGTTTTCTCTTGTAGATCCATTTACAACCAATAGGTTTTACGTCATTTGGTTGATCTACTAGAGTCTAGAAAGAATTAAAGTACATAGACTCCATTTCGAGGTCCATGGCTTTGATCCATTGGTCACGATCTACATCTTTCATTGCCTGTTTATAGGTTAATGGATCCTCTATGCCATCGTCAGGTATGACGACTTGAGTTTCAATTAAACCCAAATAGCGATCAGGCTGATGAACAACCCTCCCACTACGTCGAGGCTCTCTCAACTGTTGAGAAGGATGTGATTGACCAGATTTCCTAGTCTTATCAACTACTTTAGTGGATGAACTAGGTTTTATCTATAGCACTTTTGGAAATTTCTTTAAATACTAGTTTACTACGAGGTTGATGATCCCTGATGTGGTATTTTATTTTCTTGAGGATCATAAAACAAACCACCTCTTGATTCTTTTGGATAACCTATAAAAAAGCATAATTTTGAACGATGTTCCAATTTCTTTGGATTTTGTACCAACACATGTGCTGGACAACCCCAAATTTTAAAATGACGTAAACTGCCTTTACGCCCTTTCCATAGCTCATAAGGTGTTTCTGAAACACTTTTAGAGGGAACATTATTCAAAATATAAGCAGCTGTTTCTAAAGCATATCCCCAAAAAGAATCTGACATCTGAGAAAAACTCATCATAGAGCGAACCATGTCTAACAAGGTCCAGTTTCTTCTTTCTGATACACCGTTCTGTTGAGGTGTACTAGGTGCAGAGAGTTGTGACTGGATTCCATTTTCTATTAAATAGTCTCGGAATCGTAAGTCCATATACTCTCCACCTCGATCTGATCGAAGTATTTTTATTGTTTTACCTAATTCGTTTTCTACTTCAGCCTTATATTCTTTGAACTTTTCAAGACTATTAGACTTATGATGTATTAGGTAAATATGACCATACCTTGAATAATCATCAATGAAGCTAATGAAATATTCATATCCACCTCGAGTTTTGACATTCATTGGTCCACAAAGGTCCGAATGTACGAGCTCTAAGGGTCCTTTGGCTCTTAGACCTTTTCCAGTAAAAGATCTCTTGGTCATTTTTCCTTCAAGACAAGATTCACAAGGAGGTAAAGAGTTATCTTCTAACGGACTTAGAAGCCCACTTTTAACCAATCTCCCAATCCTATTGAGATTTATGTGACCAAGTCTTAAGTGCCATAAATAGGCATTAGAAGAAACTTTTTGTCTTTTATTCTGAGTTTTCAGCTGTTCTGAATATTTCAGTATTTAAGACAAAATTTGCTCTAGTTGGTCTTAACTTATATAAGTTGTCTTCAAGTATAGCAGAACAAACTAGAATACCTTTATAGAAAACGAACGCTTCATTAATTTCAAAAGATATTCTATACATTTGTTCCAAAATACAAGAGATAGATATTAAATTTCTTTTCATTTGAGGTACATATAAGACATTCTTAAGTATGACATATCTATCTCTAAAAAACAACTTTAAAACTCCCACTGCTGAAGCTGAGACCATCTCTCCTGTTCCAACCTTGAGAGTGATCTCACCTTCTGAAAGCTTTTTCCAAGAACTATTTTCCTGAAATGAGAAGCAAATATGGTTAGTGGCTCCTGAATCTAGTATCCAGGTAGAATTTTCATATTCCACTAAACATGTTTCTACAACTAGTAAATCATATTTACCTTGTGTTTCCTTCTCTGCCTTTTTTTCTGCAAGGTATTTTGGGCAGTTTCTTAACCAGTGCCCGTTTTGGCCACAATGGTAACACTTACCTTTTTCTGCAGCTTTCTTACCCTTGTTCTGTTTGGGAGTCTTTCCCTTTCCCTTCTTTTTTATTTGAGCATTAGGTTTTGAGGGTCCAGCTTTGGTTTTAGAGGACGATCCTCTTATAAATTTTCTTTTTGTGGTAGCAACATTTGCTTCCACTTGTTTTCCTTTACCCATAGTTAGGTTTTGGAATCGCTGGAGTTCATTCAGAAGGGTTGTCAAGTTAAATTCTATCTTGTTCAAAGACGCATTCGTTTGGAATGGAATGAAGCTCTTCGGAAGAGACTCTAAGATAAAACTAACTTGATTAACCTCTTCGATGGGACCACCATTCACTTCAGCGATGTTGAAGTGCATCATCATGTCCAGAACATGTTCTCTAACAGAGGTCCCTTCCTTCATACGCTTAGTGTAAATGTATTTGACTGCCTCGTGTCTTAAGGACCATTCTGGTTGCCCAAACATTCCCCTTAATGAATCCATAATCTCTTTAGCCGTGGCTAAGGATTCATGTTTCTTTGCCAATACATCAGACATGCTGGCAAGAATGTAAACACGGGCTTTTTCATTAGCTTTTATCCATCGATCATATGCATCCCGACTAGTTCGGTTAGCATTAGAGGCAGGGTTTTGAGGACATTCCTCAGTTAAGACAAATCTTAAATCGTCAACCACTAGTATTGTGTTAAGATTTGATTTCCAAGCCGCATAATTATCGCCATTAAGTTTTTCGGAAGCTAAAAGTTGAACTATTGAGCTATTCATGCTGAAAAACAAACATATTCTTTTTAAGAAAAAACTATAATCATAAAAAATATCCAATCTAATTTAGCAATTACTAATAATGTACCCTTTCATTATTTGTATTTTGCAACAATATTTCAAAGGTTTAGAACAACCTTCTCCGAAGGGTAGTTGATTATTCCTCCTTTGAACCAAGACAATCTTGACTAGATGCTATCTCAAGAATAACTCTTTATTCTTTATAGCACTTAGTTATCGCTACTTTAGTCAAGAATATACTAACAACTTAGTAATTCTTGTAAGTGTTACCCACCATTTTCAGATTTTATAGATTAGAATCATTTATGAAAACTAATCTAAGAAATCCTATCCAGTTTTGGAGTTCGCGGTGTTTCCGAATCCTATAATACAACCCTCCGAAGGGAACGTCGCTCCAGGGCAGACAAGCAGGCATATTATAGAAATCTCACGGTGCGACCTAATGGAAGAGACCGTGGGATGTGCTGCCACAAATCCCTCACCCACTTACTATGAACTACTTCCCCTATTCACCTTGATTTTGATCCATGCAAACACTCTCCGAAGGGAGGCCGCTCCTATGCACGGCACAAAGCCCTGCATGGACCTCACGGTGTGAACTCTTAGGGACACTAGAGCTAAAATACATTATTTTTCTCTAGTTGAAGTGTTCTAAAAGAAAAAAATAGGGTAATCCAAACTTCAAGATTTATATTTAGGCTAACTTAAACAAATCTTAAGTCTAGATAAAACATCCAAGTATAACCATTATACAGGATTTTAACCTATGATGTCTAGGTGAAAAACCATTTTTATTACCTCACACCTCTCACGAATGCTCATAAAACTAGGTTAACTAGGCTCAAGAACTGATTACGATCTCCAGGTAGGAGGTGTTCCGTAAACCGTCAACTTAAGAACCTCCAACCTTAGTCATCTTATCTGACTTGTTGACAAGATTGAACCAGGTGAGCCTTTTGTAACCAGTTTTACAAGATATCGACCTATTTCTATGAAAAATGGAAGATATGTTTAACCTAAGTGAGCATGCATTTAATCTTTGTTATTGATTTTAAAAGTCTAATTTATTTTATAACACTTATAAAAACTTTTAAACTTAATCAATCATTTTATCAATATATAATAAAAACAATCAATTAATATGGATTTTAATTTATTTAACTTTAATTAAATCATATTTAATTAAATTAAATCAAACAATAATTAATTAATTTGATTAAATCATATTTAATCAAGAATAACTTAATTAATTAAATAATTAATTAATCATATTAATTAATTTCCATATTAATCAATTAACATGCATACAATACAATATAACCTTTATATCATACATTTTAATGCATGAACATGTTAACCTATGGTGGGATTTTAAATCTATATGACATTCAAAATGCACATACAAATTTAAAGTAATTTAATCATACATCACATGCATAAATAAAAAAAACACCCTAAAATGGACTGATTTTTGGCTCCTAAATTAAGCTAAGTGCTAAATTATTACATAATTAATTTGGTGTAGTACAGAACCACTCCCAAAAATTTCGAACCGGCTAAAAAACCAACCGAACCGCTTGAACCGGCCCAAAAACCAAATTTATTGGCTTGAACCGGCCCAGGCGCACACGGGTCGTGCGAAGGCAGGCGCGCGGGCGAAGGCGGCGCGCGGGCGCATGCGGCGCGCGCGGACACATGCGGGCGCGCGGGCGCATGCAGGCGCGCGGGCGCAGGGGGGCGCGGGGGCGCAGGAGGGCGCGGGGGCGCAGGAGGGCGCGGCGGCGCAGGAGGGCGCGCGGCGCAGGGCGCGCGTGCGGGTCGCGAAGCGGGTCAAAACCGGGTTTTCGGGTCTGTGACCTTCTTTTCTTCATTTTTTTCAATTCTCTCACCCGGTTGAACCAATTACAGCCTAGCTTCAACTCTAATGACTTTTTTTATTTTTTAAAAAATTACAAACACTTTGCAACAATAAAAATAAGCCATTAACAAGGCTAATTACAATAATTAGAACAAAAACACTTAATCTAGAGCCAAAATCATAATATATCCATTTTAGTTCAAACCAAAATTTATCTAATAAATATGAACCCACCACATGCAATTGGGTAAAAATGAAGCATGCTCTGATACCACATGATAGAACTAAGTCATGCACAGCGGAAAAAGAATCGAATTTCTACCCTAATTGCCACAATTAACATGTAACCATAAACTAATCAAATTAGGGTTTTAAGAAGTATTACCTTTGAAGCTTTCAAAAGGTTTGATGTCTTCTTACCAATTCTACCCGAGACCACCACTAGTACTCAACTGCTATCCTCTAGACAAAGAACCGGGTTGTGGGACCCAATTTTGGTGTAGAAAGTAATGGAGATAAAATGAGATTGGAAGCTTTCTTTTTTCTTTTGTTGAGATTATGAAAATGATAAAAGAGGCAAAAGTCCTTCAACATTTGAAAACATCTCTATTTATAGCCTAATTACATGCAAAAATGCATGCAATTCAATTGCCAAATCTCAACACCTAATATTCCACTAACAATTAGTGGAACTTAGCTAGGGTCTGTCTATATCTCATATAGCCACATATCCCACTAAGAGTTAGTGGGATTATCCAACAAAATGTTGGATTTTCCCACTAACTTAGTCCAAGGGTAAAATGGTCATTAGATTTTTCTAGTCAAAAGTCAAACTTTGACTTTTCTAAGTCAAAAGTCAATATTTTGACTTTTTACCATTTTGTCCGTCTTGACTAATTCCAACCTCCCGAGCATGAATCCGCATTCATTTTTCCAAAATTCAAATCACATTTGAATATAAGGCCGGTCAAAGTTTGACTTTTCAAAGTCAAAAGTCAACATTTTGACTTTTTACTATTTTTGACCAATTCCGAGCTTCTTAGTATGAATCCGCATTCATACTTATAGTATGTAAAACATAAAGCTCTATTTCTAATTAGAAGACCGACGATTATATCACTGTATATGTCGGTTTTCCTTTCTTCTCCCTATTCGAACAATTCGACTTATTTCATCACACTGTTCTAAGTTTAATCCATATGAGCTAGCAGAGGAACCTAATGGACCTATAGATCATGGGCTCCAACGATTCAAGATTAACTAGCTAAACTCTTTTAAACCGAGTTAATCAACATTCGTTAACTAACGGGTCATTCCACTAAAGTCCCGTAGTTGCACTCCCCTCACTATAGATATATTTGTGTCCATTTGATAAAACCATAATCAGTAAGTTAATCCTTCACAGGTTGCTCGTAACCTTGGCTGGGTCAAAATACCGTTTTACCCCCAAGATTACATCTTGCTCCTTAAGTCCCACTAATCCACTATTGAACAATTGGTTTAAGGTTCAACCTATAAACTTAATCCCTCTCGGGCCAATGAGAGGGTGGGGCCCCTTGTTCAAGACTTGGATTCAGTGCTTAAGAGAGCAACCTATCTACTAACCCTAAAGCGGGTAGGAGTGAATTCCATCTTGTACCCTATGTTCCCAGCTATCCACCCGATCTTACCCCTGAAATGGGAGGCTTATTGGGCCAACGCTGATGAGCTGCCCTCACCTATGCAGATCTAAGGATAATCTCGTATGAACAGGAGTTCATAGTTAACTCAGGATTAAGACTAAGTTACCTAGGTCATCAATAATTGAGATAGTCAGTTTTAAACAGTAAACGGTGTTATAACGTAAAAATGACTAATTCATGGTTCAGTCTTATGTAAACATTTTACATAGGATGCCCCCACTTTCATGTCTCTACATGAACGATTAGGATCACATCGTTTGTACTACAAAGTGGGCCGCATCCATAGTCTCTCAAAATAAGGCGCCCAACCTTTATTTCATATACTATAGACTATTTAGGCTATATACTCGAACTTGATCCACGTTTATGTTTACACATAAAGTTCAAGTTTATTCAAAAAATAGCCTTGGAACTTTGATTTATTGGATTTAAGATTATAATATTTAATTTCTCAATAACAACTTTATTGAATAGAATATGATTTACAAACTACGAGTTTTAGGACAAAAAATTCCAACAATAAACTCCCATAATAGCACCAAGGCTAATACCATTGCGAATACAGAAGAAAGTAAAGGAGGAATGAATTGGCCGATGAGAACTTTTACTCTACGAGGAACAACAAAAGAGGAAGTATGGAAAAGGGACAGACGAAGCGCTTATTTGATGCTGAATTTCAATCTAGAAAGAAGGGATTGTGCTTTCGTTGTAATGAGAAATATTCTCATGACCACAAAATGCAAGATGAAAGAGCAAAGGGAATTGCGAATGATTGTTGTCAAGGAAGAAGGCGAGGAGTATGAAATTATTGAAGAAGGAGGAATTGATCAGAAAGAATTGAATGCCCCTGAGATCGTAGAGGAGAGTCAAGTGATGGTGGAATTATCCATTAATTATGTGGTGGGATTATCCAACCTAGGGAAAATGAAGGTAAAAGAGATGATACAAGGGAAGGTGGCTATAGTACTAATTGATTGTGGAGTCACACGCAATTTCATTTAAAAAAAAATAGTGAAAGAGTTGCAACTGAGTACAAGAGAAACGTCGAATTATGGGAGTCATTTTGGGCTCGGGCACTGTAGTCAAAGGGAAGGTAATTTGTGATGATGTTGAGTTAATGCTGGGAGGGTTAGTTGCCATACTTGGAATGCAGTAATTGTATTCCTTGGGAACGGCTGGAGTGGATTGGAAGAATATGATGTTAACATTGATATATTAGGGGAAGAAGGTGATAATCCAAGGAGATCCGAGCCTAACCAAAGTCAGGGTCTGTCTTAAGAAGTTTATGAAAACATTGGGGGAAGAAGATCAAGGCTTTTTAGTAGAGTGCAGAGCCTTAAAGAAAAGTGAATCCTTAGAAGAAGAGAATTCGTGGGAGGTCGAATTAACAGTAGAAAAATCAATAGCGATGATCCACTGTAGGAGGAAAACTTCGAACTTTGAAACTAAGTGTAGAACCATAGAAAGGTTACCCCACTCGTTCTAGCAAGGCCTAGTTGCCACCTTTCATACCAAAGAAAGAAAAAAAGGCTTGTAAATTCAAAATACAAAAAAGTGAGAATTGAAATTTAGATTCTAGTAATTGAAATAGTGAAAGAAAAGTTCTGTCCCCTTGTATTTTCTTGAAATGAAAATTCGAATCATGTTTTTATCTAAAGTTGAATTGCATTATCTTTCTTTTTTTTAAAAAAAGTTAATATCATAATACAACAAGGATGACCTCACAAGAGCGGACAATGCTCACAAAAAGGAAGAATCCAAAGTATCAAAAGAAAGAACAATAATAAACCAACAAAATTAAGAGCAACAAAAACATAAAAAGTCCAAACAACCCCACAGCCCGAGAACAAGCAGATAAAACAAAAATAAAAAGAAAACAAGCTAAATAATACCATGAGCATCCTCACGCAAATAAACAACACGAGCACTGATACAAGATGGAATAAGCTGAAACAGAACAATGAGCTCACGAGCGTGACCACCATGGAAACAATGATTATGCTCCTTTCACATAAAATAAATCGTAGCACACCAGAGAAACATACCACAACTTCCTTTTCACACCCTTACCAATACTCTAATGACAAACCCCAAACAACTCAACCCTCCAATACCCAATCCTGTGAGAGGAAGCCATAACCTGAAGGACCCGAGACTAAATATCACACCCAAAAGGACATGAAAAAACAAATGATAACGAGACTCCCAATCCCACCCCACACAGAAACCTGTCCAACGAACCTTAACACTACGAGGATGAATAGTATCCCATGCACTAGCAATCAAAAAACCACTATGACGACTAAGAACCCAAACCCACCTATCACCAACATTAGGACACGAACTTACAACTTGAACCCTATCCCATAAATTAATCAAATCCAAAGACACCCTCGACCACCTCCACTCCCCTTTCGAACCAATAAACTTAGAGAGCCTAGCCTCCTATCTACTCGTTACATTATAAAGCGCTCTCTCACCAACTTGTTGAAGGATAGGACCACCCTGCAACCACGGATCCAGGCACAGTTTACAATGCCTACCATCCCCAACCTCCATCTGAACATGCTCTTTTAGACTATCTCGTTTCCACATGATAACGCAAAGACACACAAGACCGACCAACACAAGAATCGACCTCCCACAATGACCTTCCTTTATGAATATAAGCCTCCACCCAAGGAACTCCATAGAAAACTCGAACTAGTCAGCAACAACCAAAGATTCTTCATAGTACTCACAACATTCTAAGAAGACCCATCAAGAATAGCAAGACCACCCTCCTCAAAAGGAACACACCTCAGCCCACGCCACCTTAACACCTCCTCTACCTTCCTCCTTACCCCTCCAAAGATAAGACCTCAAGATTTTATCAACCTCATGATGCATCACTCACAGGCAGCACAAACACGTTAGCCTAGTAAACCTTAAGATTATCAAGCACATATTGAACTAGTTGCAATCTACTTTGCAAATGAATAAAACTCTAGCAAACCAAGAATGAATCTGACTAGTAATACGTTGAATAAGAGAGCACAATCAGTAGGTCGTAACCTTCCAGAAAGTAAAGGAAGCCTAAGATAACGAACAGGGAGATGTCTGAGGACAAAACCCAAAACTGGTAGTCAAACGATAAACATCATCACTATTAACCCCTACAACAAACATAGAAATTTTACTAAGATTAGTAAATAGCCCCGAGAGATCACCAAACTTTCGAATAGTCTCGTTAATAAAACTCAAAGAGGAATCATCAGCAGCACAAAAAATCATAAGATCATTAGCAAAGGTCAGATGAGTTAAGCTAACCTTCTCACAATGCCTGTGAAACTGATAGCTCGGAGGAGGCCGATTTAACATACGAGAGAGGACCCCATCACCATGATAAAAAGGAAAGGAGATAAAGGATCATCCTACCGCAAACCTTTCTTCCCATTAAAAACCCTTGAAAGAGCCATTAATCATAATGGAGAACATCGAGGAGGTAACACAAGTTCTAAGGAAACTCACAAACCTCTTGGACTTCTAACACATGAAGGCTTCCTCCAATTTAACAGCCGTCCAAAAGGCCTCAATGGCAAGACCTGCTTGGCGACTCAAAACATCAGACATAGGATTTTGCCCAACCTTTCTCTGAGCTTTATCCATGGACTCTTTAGCAATACGAACCTCCTCACTTAGGCTCTGAATGTGCTTACCAAACTGTATATGGAGGGTAGGCTTGTGGTTATGTAAATTTCTTACGAAACTCACAATCAGAGAAACTCCTACATGGCGACTCCAAATCAAAGAGACAACATCAATAAACATCTTTCAACATTATTATTAGAGGCAAAAATACATATGTTGGGATTTTATGTCCTAAAACTCGTAGTTTGTTATCATATTCAGTTCAATAAAATCATTATTGAAAAATTAAAAATTATAATCTTAAATCCAATAAACTAAGTCTTGATGCTATTTTTTAATACATTTGAACTTTATGTCGAGACATAAATGTGGATCAAGTTCGAGTATATAGCCTCAATAGTCTATAGTGCCTTATTTAGAGAAACTACAGATGTGACCCGCTTTGTAATTAGTACAAACGAGGTGATCCTAAATTGTTCATGTAGAGACATGAAAGTGGGGCATCCTATGTAAAGTACTTACATAAGACTGATCCATGAAATAGTCACTTTTACGTTAAACACCGTTTACTGTTTAGAACTGACTATTTCGTTTATTGATGACTTAGGTAGCTTAATCTTAATCCTAAGCTAACTATGAACTCCTGTTCACATGAGATTATCCTTACATTTGCATAGGTGAGGGTATCTCATCAACGTTCTCCCAATAAGCCTCTCATTTCAAGGGTAAGATCGGATGAATGGCTGGGAACATAGGATGCAAGACATAATTCACTTCTACCTGTTTTAGGGTTAGTAGATAGGTTGTTCTCTTAAACACTATAAAGTACTTACATAAGACTGAATTCACTTCTACTTGGTTTAGGGTTACATCTGCATAGGTGAGGGTATCTCATCAACGTTCTCCCAATAAGCCTCCTATTTCAAGGGTAAGATCAGATGAATGGCTGGGAACATAGGATGCAAGAAAAAATTCACTTCTACCTGTTTTAGGGTTAGTAGATAGGTTGTTCTCTTAAGCACTAAATCCATGTCTTGAACAAGGGGCCCCACCCTCACATTAGCCCGAGAGGGATTAAGTTTATAGGTTGGACGCTTAAACCAATTGTTCAATAGTGGATCAATGAGACTTAAGAAATAAGATGTAGTCTCAAGGATAAAACAGTAATTTGATCCATTCGAGGTTACGAATAACATGTGAAGGAGTAACTTATTGATCATGGTTAATCTTGAATCGTTGGAGCCCATGATATATAAGTCCATTAGGTTTCCCTGCTAGTTCATATGGAATAAACTTAGAACTGTGATGGAATAAGTCGAATTGTCCGAATTGAGAGAAGAGAGAGAAATCGACAAGTATACCGACAAGGTGCACCTTGAGGACATGAAAGTCATGTTAAGAAAGACTGAAAAGAATTAAAACTTAATACCTATACCAACAATGTGAACCTTTTTTTTTCGGTGGCTCGATTATAGGGACTTCAAAGTTAAGCGTGCTTAGCTTGAAGAAATTCTATGTTGGGTGACCTCTTGGAAATTTTCCTAGGATGCATGTGAGTGAGGAAAACCGTGCTGAAAGATTTCGTGTTGTTTTGTGAAGAGGAATTTCATTCTAATAAGTTTTTAAGAATAGTAAGGATGATGCTGCCAGGTGGCAGGGGATGCAGAGAATGCTGGAGATACGAATTCCAAATCCTAAGTTTAAGGTGTTACATTTTTGGTTTCAAAAACTTTTGGAATTTTGTGAGAGGTATAGACATTCATATTCGAATAGATACAAAGGTATAATATTTCCTAATTCTTTTAATTTAGGGTTGCAAGTTAAATAGGTGCAATTAGGGGAATTTTGTATTCCATTTTTCCACTGCGCATGTCTCTTTCTAACATAGACTATGAAGAAACTTTCTCTATCGTTGCCATGCTAAAGTCAATTAGAATAGTCTTATGCATCGCCACGTTTTATGATTATGAAATTTGGCAGATGGATGTCAAGACAACTTTTTTTGAATGACAATCTTGAAGAGAGTATCTATATTACTCAATTATAGGGGTTTATAGATCAAGATCAAGAACAAAAGGTTTGTAAGATTCAAAAATCCATTTATGGATTAAAACAAACATCTAGATCCTGGAATATAAGATTTGATACTATGATCAAATCTTATGGCTTTGATACAAAAGGTTGACGAACCTTATGTTTACAAAAAAGGTCGTCAATTCCATTGTAGTATTCTTAGTCTTGTATGTAGATGATATTCTACTTATTGGAAAAGGACATAGGATTTCATACTAATATCAAGAAATGGCTAGCTATGCAATTTCAAATGAAAGTTCTGGGAAATGCACAATACGTTCTTAAGATCCAAATTGTACAGAACTGCAAGAACAAAACACTAGCCGTGTCTCAAGCATCTTATATAGACAAAATGTTGTCTAGATATAAAATGTAGAATTCCAAAAAGGGTATGCTATTATACATCTACGAAATTCATTTGTCAAAGGAACAATGTCCTAAGACACCTCAAGAAATTGAGGATATGAGAAAAATTTCCTATGCTTCCGCTGTTGGAAGTTTGTTATATATGCAATGTTGTGTACTAGATCTGACATTTGCTACTTAGTAGGGATGGTCAGTAGGTATCAGTCCAATCTTGGACGTGATCACTAGACAACTGTTAAGAATGTTCTAAAAATATCTTTGAAGAACAAAACACTACATTCTCGTGTATGGTACAAAAGATTTGATCCTTACTGGATACACTCATTATGATTTTCAAACTGATCAAGATGCTAGAAAGTCTACATCAGGATTAGTATTCACTCTAAATAGAAGAGTAGTAGTTTGGAGAAGCATAAAACAAACTTGTATAGTTGATTCCACAATGGAGGGAGAATACATAGCAACTTTTGAAGCAACAACAGAAGCATTATGGCTAAGAAAATTCTTGACAGATCTGAAAGTCGTTCCAAATATGCATCTATCAATCACTTTATACTGTCATAACAGTGGTGCAGTTGCAAATTCAAGAGAACCTAAAAGTCGTAAACGGGAAAAACATATCGAACGTAAGTACCATCTTATCAGGAAAATTGTACATCGTGGTGACGTTGTAGTAACCCAGATTTTTTCAGAGAAATTGTGGATGCCGCCCGCTTTGTAGTTAGTACAAACGAGGTGATTCTGAATCGTTCCAATACATACATGAATGACCCGTTAGTTAACGAATGTTGATTAACTCAGTCTATAAGAATTTTGTCAATTAATCTTGAATCATTGGAGTCCATGATATATAGGTCCATTAGGTTCCCTTGCTAGCTCATATGGAATAAACTTAAAACAGTGTGATGGAATAAGTCGAATTGTTCGAATTGGGAGAAGAGAGAGAAACTGACAAGTATATGTGTTATAGCCATCGAATTTCATATTAGAAATAGAGCTTTGAGTTGTTGGGCTTTAGTATTCCATGGACATGCAATTTTGCATGGAAAATCCTTATAAATAGGGTCGTTGACCTCATTTGATGGGCTGACTATTGAATTTGGGCTCTTGTACCAAATTGGATTTCTTTTTCTTATTTACATAGAAAAAAATTACCAAGCCCATTTCTTTTTCCATCTATTTCTTTCTCCCGGTACTGAGTCTAGAGGATAGTAGGTGAACCCTATTTTTAGAAACGGAAGTGGGGGCTCTCCACTCCTTAATAGCTTACAACTTATGTTCGTCCATTCAAATCTTTCTACATTCGATGATGTGACCTAGAAAATTGATACGCTATTTAGCAAAAACACTTTTCTCTTTCTTCAAATATAACTGATTATGTTGGAGCTTGTCAAAAGTCAAAATCTTCGACACGCTCTTCCATTTGTGCAATAGAACTTGAAGAGCTACTTCCACGTTCAAAACTACCTACTTTGGTGGTTTTATGTTATAACGAAACAACCCTCAGCACCAATTCATTTATGGGTTGTTTGTCTATTTAGGCATTCAATGCGTCTATTTCTCTGACTTTTTCTTTAAACATCTCAAGTTGGGTCTAGAGAAATCTTACTTCGTTTGGCAATTCTTTCATATCCAAGAATTCCTCTTCAATCTCAGTCAGTCGCTCCGGTTGCAACTTTGATAGTTGTTTCATTGTTGACATAATTGCATCTCGCTTAGCCAAGGAGCTAACAAAGCTTTAATACCACTTGTCACAAAATGCAACTTTTCGAATACGGGACGGGCGATTGTGCAACACTTGTTCTAAATTGATGAACAAGGCAACCTTGTGAAATTTGAAAGTTGCGGACAAACTTGTGGTACGATGTAGCCTCGCTTCATCTTTTGAGAGAAATTGGTTTTATAAAACGTGAGAGATAAAGAAAAACATTGATAACATCCTTAAAGAAAAAATTGAATATTGTCAATTACAAATAAAGCTTAGATTTGCAAAAATCACAATAGGGCTTAGTTGGGGATTCAACTACCATGCCTCCCCTACAATACATCTTAAACTTTTTTAGCATTGACAACATTGCATATGAAAATTGCGAAACGACGCACCTTAGGTCGGTGACAACAAAAGGAAAGCAGTTGACTAAACTAAGTACAAAGCATAAAGATAAAGTGGTTTGAGGATATACGAGCATACGACCATAGGCAAATAATGCCTTGGACAAGCACACTTGTGACACTCTGCGTACCACAATCGCAATCTTTCAAACATGGAACGGACAATTGTAGAACACTTGTTTTGCTCAGTCAATAAGTCAGGCATGTAAAATCCGAAAATCACAAACAAACTCACGATATGATATAACCTCCCTTCTCGTTCTTGAAAAAATTGTTTTATAAAATGTGAGAGAGAATATCATTAAAAACATCATTAAAGAATGCGTTGAAGACTTTCAATTGCAAATAAAAATTTAATTATAAAGAATACGATAAGACATGGTTGGGGATTCAACTATTGGGTCTCTCCTATAGTATAGTTTAGACTTTTTGAGCTTTGACATATTTGCAAATGAAAATGTGTGACACCTCACACCCTAGGTCTATGACATAAAAAGGAAAGCAATAGACTAAACTAAATACAAGGCATAAAGAAAAGTGACTATTTCATGGTTCTAGTCTTTTGTAAACTCTTTACATAGGATGTCCACACTTTCATGTCTCTAGGATTTAGGATCACATCGTTTATACTAAATACAAAGCAGACTGCATTCATTGTGTCCTGGAATAAGGTGCCTAACTGTATTCGTACAATCTATACTATTTAGGCTCTATACTTAAACTTGATGAACTTTTATGTCTCTACATAAAGTTCAAGTTTACTTAATAATAACTCGGGTCCTTAGTTTATTGGCTTTAAGATTATAGTATCAATAACGACTTAATTGAATAGATTATGATTACAACGAGTTTTAGGACATAAATTACAACATCTAGTTCTTACAACTTTTGATTCTAGAGTGTCAACTCTTGTCAACAACTCTTAAATGGGTAATCCATCGAGATGATCGATCATTGCAGCAATAGTGTTAGTGATATATATTAAACAACTAATTGTGCCTCTACAAACACAATGCTTTTCTTTCGATTCTTGCGTTTTCACGTAAGCTTTGGTTTCGTATATATTGCTTTCAATATGGTATTAGAGCTCATTAAGCCTAAACGGATATTTGGTTCAAGATAGGTGAAACCAAAGAGGCAAGAATTGGTATTGTGATGAAACCTCATACTTGAAGGGGCATGTTCCCACAATTGAAAAACCAAGGAAACTTAGACTCCTTATAAAATAGATGAGCTACTCCTCTCATTGCCAATTGGTATTGTGATGAAACCTCATACTTTGGTAATATATAATTAAATTTACCTTCAACCACTAGCTTAAGCTTTTGGGTGAATTTGGGGTTTAATATGGTATCAGAGCAGGTGGTCCGAAAGGTCCTATGTTCAAGTCCTTGTGTAACGTCCCAATCTCGAAGGTAATTTATTTTAAGAAAATTTTTCGATTTGTACAAGATTTATTTTTTTAAGAAAATATGTTGAAGGGGGAGAAAGAAGATTTGAAAATGTGATAATATAATTATATATATATATTTATTTATATTTTAGTTTTTATTATTTAAAATAAATAAAAGAAAAGAAAAAGAATTTTTCCCTTCCTTCTTCCTCCCGTGCGTCCTCCATCTCTTTCTTCTTCTCCGTTCACCCTAGCAGCCGCCCACCTCTTTCCTTTTTCTTCTTCTATTTGTCGCAGCCGCCGATCATCTCCCTCTCTTCCCTTCCGTCCGTCGAAGCCAAGGCCGTCGCGTGAACCTGTAACCGCCGGCTGTCTCCCCTCTCCTTTCTCCTCTGTTTTCTGCCCAGCGTCGTGTGACCCTCTGCCCAGCACCGCGTGACCCTCCGCCCAGTCACGTGTGACCCTCTGCCCAGCACCGCGCAACCTTTGTCTCCGCGCCGTTGTCCAGATCTGCAACGCCGTGTCCCCACCGGTAGCCGATCTCTTCCTAAATTGCGTGTCCCCTATCAAGTCGTCGTTCTTCTGCTCGTTGGAAGACGGAGTTACGATTTGAAGCCGATTTTCTTTTCCGGTTGATTCACATTCAGTGTTGCTCTATTTACAGCCGTTTGATTCGTTCTTGATTGTCATTTTTGCCTTGCCGTGAACCATTGGGCTCATTTTTGCCTTGCCGTGAACCATTGCCCTGCGACTGTACAGGGTGTCCCAATAGAATGTTAACAATTTATTTTCCCCTGATGGGACCAGTAGAGGGTTTCTTACTGGGTATTTTATACTCACCCTCCTTATGTTTAATTTTTTCAGGCAAAGGTAATAAAGGCGACAAACCGGCGAGGGGCAGGAAGGAAGCGTGATTGCCATAGGGGATATTTTAATTTGCTTCCACTTAATGTTTTGTTTCTCATGTTTTGTTTTAGTACTTGAGATTGTTTAGAAAATTTTATAGTTGAACTGTATTCACGAATTAGTAAACTTTTCTTGAAAGTGTTGGCTATTTTAAACAGGGCCCAAATATAAATTTTTGTTTTCTTTGAGACTTTGAAATTATTTGAGATTGAGATTTTGCGTAAACTCAGGTCTTTATTTGAAATTAATGACTTCGACTTATTTGGAAAAGTTGGGTCGTTACACCTTGTATTGGTGTTTCCTTCCCAATTAAAATTGATTTTCACTTGTTGGACCTTTTAGATATTTTGAACCCATAAGTGGGGGATTGTTAGTGATATATAATTAAATTTACTTTTAATCACTAGCTTAAGATTTTGGGTGGTGGTTTAATTAATAGCATCAGCTTTCTAAAAAATTTCTTCAAGGCGGGTTTCCAAGAAGAGAATTGAGTTAGGAACTTTCATTAGGTAGAGCATTTGCTCTTCAACCTTTACCAGTCGGTCCACATGGGCCTCGCCCGACTATTTTGTTATGGACATGTTTACATTTTAACCGTTAATAAGCCAACTTAGGCTATCACACCCCACCACGAGAACCTACTTGCGTGGCTCGAGATATGGCGTGAAGCCAATCGATAGCACCCACGTCAAGAACGACACCATTTAACCATTAGCCTGAACCTTTAAACTCTAAACAACAGCGGAAACATAACACATAAATTTTACTAAAACCAATTGGGCTAAACCTTTTTCATTTAACAACCTTAGACAAGTTTTACATAGAAAAAACGTAATCTTATTTATCTAGAACAAAACCTTATTAAACCTTCCCAAAAGCCTAAGTCTGATAGCACAAAAGACTAATTTATCATTAGTACAAAATAACAGGACACATATGATAACAAAATGAAATCCTTTAGTAGACAGGTAGTAGCAAGTTAGGCTTAGAGGACACGATCTCTACCTAGAAAGTGGGAAAACATTTTGAATATTATGCATTTTGAAGAGTAAACAATATGCTTGAATAAATACCTTTAAACAATAACACCCTTGAAAGACTTTTCATAACATAACTTAAACATTTTATCATAAATCCGTCATAAATCATGACTTAAGAACATGCTTGAAATCACTTTAAATAAAACATTTTCCACTCATAGATACAAGCTCAAATCCTTGGTTTATAAATTTGTATGATCTTCTCATGTCCTGAAATAATGGTAAAATAGTACAATTAATTATCTTTTGCCAATAAAATATCAAAAGTATACTTAAAAAACACAAAAAATTACCAAAAATAGCTCAACACGCAATATGACACTGCCTGGCACGAATGGGTGGGTAGTAGGGCCTTGGTTGGGCGCTGACTACTGTGTGTGAATCTCACAAGAGGCTTTTCACGCGTGTTGGGCATGCCCGCGTGCTAACCTCACACACAAGCACATTGTGAACCTCACATGGTTGCGTGCTTGGCATTTCGTGTAGCCCTCCTCGTGTGCATTCTTGGCTAGTGCATTTCTTGTGTCACAATCGCGAGCTTTCAAACACGAGAGGAGCGATTATGTTGCACTTGTTTTACGTAGACAACAAGTTAGCTGATCAAAATCCAGAAACCACGGACAAACACATGATACGATGTAGCCTCTCTTCACGTTCTTAAGAAAATGTTTTATAAAACGTGAGGAGAAAGAAATTCAATGAAAATATCGTTAAAGCAAGCATTGAAGACTGTCAATTGCAAAGAAAAACTTTGATTGCGAAGAGTGCAACAAGGCTTGGGCAGGAATTCAACTACTATGTCCCATCTATAGTACATTTTAGACTTTTTTAGTTCTGGTAGGCTTGCATAAGAAAAAGCCAAGTCACACCCAAGGTTTATGACATAAAAAGGAAAGCAAAAAGTAAAACTAAATACAAAACATAAAAACAATGTAAATTGGGGTGTTTGGGCATGCGGCCATAAGTAAACAGCGCCTTGGACAAGCATGCTTGTTACATTCTCCCCCACTTAAACAATTGACGTCCCTGTCGACTGGCGAAGCTAGAATTCCTCGATCTTCTTCTTTCACGCTCCAAGGTCTTCAGCACATTCCTAACGTGTTTCTTCCACATGGAGGTTCTTTCACTTCAGTAGGAATTCATGTATCTTCTTCATGGGTATACCCTTCCTCACTCTCTTAGGAAGGATTTCTTCCATTTCTTTATCGTCTTTCTGCTTTAGGTCACTAGATGACCATACACCATTGTTGCACTACTGGTCATCTGGATCTTGATGGTAAGGTTTCAAGTTGCTCACATGAGCTACTAGATGATTTTTTATCCATGCAGGCAACGATACCCTATAGGATGCATTTCCAATTTTCTTCAGAACTTCAACAGGCCCTTCGTATTTTCTGGTGAGATGCTGATGTTGATGTCCTCTAAATCAAATTTGCTTTGCTTTAAACTCTATGAAGAGTTGGTCTTCCGCTCAAAACTTGAGAGGATGATGCTTCTTATCATACGCTTCGAGACTTTCTCTTAGTATGCTCGAGCGATGTTCGTAGTCTTCTCCCACTTTTTCGTAAAGTTATGAGCTTGAGGATTTTTTCCGGCATAAGGATGATCAACAATATGAGGCAGTATAGGTTGTCTTCCACTCAAGATTTCGAAAGGACTCGTTCTTGTGGATAGACTAGTTTGTGCATTAAAACAAAATTGAGCCACATCCATCAACTAGGCCCAATTCTTTTGTCCAGAATCAACAAAATGTCGTAGATATTCCTTAAGCATACAATTGAATCCTTCAGTTTGGCCATTCGTCTGAGGATGGCAGCTTAAGGATATATTTAGGCGTGTCCCAAGAAGGCGAATAGTTGGTCTAGAGAGTACCAATGAATCTACCATCCCTGTCACTCACAATGCTTGATGGAACTCTCCATAACTTCAAGACGTTCTTAAAGAACAAGTGTGCTATCAGCTCGACAGAACATAGTTTTGTAGTGGGGATGAAGGTGGCGTACTTCGAGAACCAATTGATTATAACCAAGATGCCTCAAAGTCGTTCACCTTTGGGATGTGTAATAAAATCCATGGATTTCGCACATTCAGGGAATTTCAATGTGTTCGACTAACTTTCCAAAGTTACTTTCTCTATTAAAGCCTGAAGCCCCGTATGCTGCAAGAATCAGTGTTGCCAATCGAGGTTGCAACGTTTCAAATGCAACTGATCAGCATACCATTCAAAATTTGAATTTTCAACATGACGAGTTTGTAACTTTAGTGCCCCTTGGAGAAGAAAATGAAATTCAGGGTATGTGTAATTCAGGTTTTGTTCCACAAGATAGTACAATTTAAATTATTCTCCATATGTTGCTTAATTATCTCATAACGGTTTGCTTTCTTTTGCAGAAATAGAGAACAACACGACAACTAGTATTGAAAAATTATCCAATACTCTTGGTAATTTGGATGAGACACATTGTTCTTGCTCTAAACATAGCGCAAAGAGAGTTTGGGAAGCATTACTTTCTTCCCTGAAGTCAAAGAAAGTAAAAGGAGTCAATCTGGACCATTTCCATTCCCACTCTAACAAAAATCTTGATCCTAAAAGTGATGTATACGATACCTGCTCTCCAGGATGCTCTTTAGCCAATTCAAAGCATGAGATTTTATCAAGTATTTATCCTAAAAATCCAACCAATCAGTGTACACAAAATTCTGTCAAGAATTTGGAAGTGTAAATGTGGCATCAGAGGACCTCAATTCTGAAGAGAACACATTAGGAAAATCATTTAAAATTATGCTGATGAACATTGCAGACGAAACTAAGAAAACTCAGCTCATGAAGGTACGGTACCAATTTATAGTCTTCTAAAATATTCATCATTCATGTTTCTTTTATGAGATTTTCTATTGATGGTATTGAAGTTTTATATCCTTGGCTTAGTATTCTTTAAAGGGGTGTTTGGCACAAGGAGTGGTCCAAGAAGTTGTGAAATCTAGAAAGTTTTGAACTCTTAGGGCCTAGGACATACGAAGTCAATAAGGCATAAAATTGAAATTTTCTTGTCGGGAGTCCACAAACACTTTTGGCCAAACAAAGAGCGGAAAACTCCACACTTCCCTAATCCTACTCTTCCAGCTCCTTGGCTCATACAGCCTCTACGATCTCTAAATACTGATAGGCCCATGGTAGTGAAGGTGTACACCCGTAGGCACAAGAAAGGATTCAGGAGAGGAGGATGGGAAGCTGTATTTGTTGGTCTGAATGTTGCTAGTTAAGGGGGCCATGAGTCTTTTATGCTTTCATATAAATGCTATTATGATTGTTTGGGGAGGGTATGTTTTGACATACCTTGTATTAGGTTTCTTAGAATAATTGGGAGAGCTAGAGAAGCTTTTGATTCCTTCCCTCCATTATTGACAAATAAAATTGAGGTTAAGGCTTATCATATACATACCCAGTCATTGAACTTCTCCATATTCCTTAAGAGGCTTGGCTTATTTGGCTGGCTCTACTCATGTAGGATTTCGAAAGGCGAATCTGACATCCTGCCAAAAATGATTAATCAGTTTCTTTAACTGTTGAACTTTTAGGTTGTATACTAGCAAGCACATGAAGTTTAGGGATTCAATCTTTATATTATTTTTAAGAGTTATTCAATATCCCTACCTAGAATAGACAAATGAAGCTTGAAACTACCCATAATATTAATGATGTTGTTTAATTATGACATTTTGTTATCGGTCTTTCTAACTTACGAATATCCATCTTCTGATATGTGTTCACATGCATATTTTATGGATGTAGATTTTATAGTATTTCTTTATTTATTTTATATGGCATTAGCTGTATACTTTTTTATAAAATATTAATATAAATATTAAACCACCGATTCACCAAAAAGTTTAAGCTGGTGGTTGAAAGAAAATTCAATTATAGCCTTAAGCTTAAGCTACTTTGGTGGACTAGAAAGTATAATCTTAGAAACACTCAATCTGATCAAGTTCTCTGAAGCAAGAATTAAAGTTTGGAAAAATCTTTGCGGATTTTTACCAGCAACTATAGAATTAAAGAGTGAGAACTGAGGAAAATTTTCCCTTAATTTTGGGGATTTTGAACCCTTAGAAGCTCCTGTAATAATCCAATCTGATCTATTTCAAAGTGATTTTTCCAATCCTATTGATTTATGTAGAATAAATTCAGTGATTTTAGATGAAGGGCTCCAAAGTGATGGTCTCCCAGATACCTGAATTTTCTCAAACAGAATGCCCCATCCATCTCAAGAAATCCTTTCGAAGCACTTAGGAAGTTGGATGATGAAGAAGAAAACCTTGTTCGACCGGAAAGAGTTTCAGACCTTGAATCCTCGCCGGAAAAAATAATTTTCAGAAGGCAAAATTCACATTTAGAAGGGAAAAGACTTCAACAGAAAAGAGAGAAAAACAGACCTTGAAAGTAGAAAAGGCAGCCAGCCGGTATTTTATTATCTCAAAAAATAGCTCACCTAGCCCTCCCCAACCAGATTTTTTCAAACTTAATGTATCTGCAGACATTTTAAAATCTGACACACAGATGGTAGGCCCCAAGAATTTTATTAATCAGAATACCAATGGCTTTTGGTATTCTGACGAATTGGAGGAAGAATCAGAGTCCTCTCCTCCATCAAGGAACTTCACTTGCTGGCCATCTCCTGTTTTCAGTTCTCAACCAAAATTACCAGCCTCTCCCAAGACTAAAATATCCTCTGCAATGAAAGCTATTCCAATACATGCCAAAAAATTTATGAGCACCTCAAGACCTATACCAAAGGGAGAACTTCTTTTCGCAACATTTGGATGAGCTTGGCTAATTCTGATTTATTAGAGGAAAGTTGTGTGAAGATACAAATTCCAAATTCAGTTGGCAAAAGGTCAGTACTGCCTTCCTCCTTAAGTAATAAATTTTCTCAATCCTCCTCCAAACTTTTTGGTTCATTCTTTAATTTTGTGCAAGATACTTCTTGTCTCAAAAAAGTTGAGAACCTAGAAGATGAATTCATGGAAGTTGAATCAGTCACCAGTTTAGTAGTAGTGCAGAATTTGAACCAGTTGAGGAAGAAATAATTCAATCAGAGACAGAGAAACAAGAGGACATTGACTCTCTTGGTCCAGATTTTATTAAATTGTTTTCCTCCCCATAAAAAGAAATTTTGTGCAGGTCAGCAAGTATCCTTCCCCCTCAAGAGTTGGTTCCTTTCTTGGCAGCATGTGAAATTGAATTGATATAAGGCAGAGGTAGCAAAGATGGAGATTATATCATGGAACACTAGAGGATTCATGGGCCATTCGAAACAATTGGCTATTAAAAATCTTTTGAAGAAAGCTAATCCAGATAGAGCATTGATTCCGGAGACCAAAAGAGAAGAGATTGCCAGTTGTATTATAAAGGCACTATGGAGTTTAAAAGGAATTGGCTGGGTCTTTGTTTGAAGCTAGTGGCAGATTAAGAGTTTTGCTGATTATGTGGATAAATATAAGTTGTCGATTATTGAAGTTCGGTCAAGAGAAGGAATGTCATTACAGTGTGGCTTATAAGTTGTTTCAACATTAATTTATAAGTTGTTTGGAAAGGTTCTCGCAGAAAGATTAAAGAAAGTCAGGCCAGGTATTACTTTGTAAGACCTCCTATTATCTATACCTATAAAAGGAACGGTAGAAAGGGAAATTCCTTAGCAACCAATGATGAGAGAATAATGGGAGAGGATCGTGCAGGTGGGGCCCGCCAGGAGGGATGAGAGAGAGAGGTATAAATATGTAATGTTGGGGTAGGGGAGGCTAGGTCTTTTTTGGTTATTTCAAGGAGAGTAAAGGCTGTTGTAGCCTGAGGGTATCCAGCCCCGTATAAAGGAGCTGGGTAAGTTTTCTATGTTGTTCATCCTTTATTTTTCATATCTACTACAGTTGAATGTGTTTTGGCTTTTACATAAATAAAGAATTACAGAGTGCTGCCTCTGTTTAGCCATTTGGTTAGGATATTTTGTGTTTTATTGTTAGAATCCTAACATACTTCTCCATTACAATGTGGCTTTCTGGAAGAGTGCCAAATATTGGATCCTATTTTAATAGCAAAAGAAACTGTGGAGGTCTATAGTATCCGAAAAAAGAAAAGATGGATCATTAAATTAGACCTTGAAAAGGCCTTTAACAGAGTGGATTGGAAATTTTAGAAAATGTAATGCAAAAGAAGATCTTCGACGTAGGATATTGTGATGATCAGAACTTTCGGATCAACCCTCTGCTTCAAACAGTTTTTGCTCAACCAATCAAGGCTTATTCTTCTTTGTTCTCAGCATGCTGCCTTGGATTATGATTTTGCTTTGGAAAGATTCTTTTTATCATTTTGTTTGTCTTTGTTTTTGTGGCTTTTTGTTTTGATCTTGTGTTGTCGCTTTTTGGATGTTTTGAGGGCACTAAGGGGGTGTCAACCTAGTTTGAGATGCCCGGATGCGCCTGTTGATCTTCCCTCTCCCCTTTTGCTCTTTGTATAATCCTCATGTACATTGAGCTTTGTCTCTTTCTTTATATTAATAATAGTGAGACTCGTATCCTTTTTTAAAAAAAGAAAGAAAATTCAATTATATATCACCAACACTCTCCTCACTTGTGGGCTTGAAATATTTGAAAGGCCCAACAACTGGAAATGGATTTTAATTGGGGAGGAAACGACAATGCGAGGCTTGAACACAAGACCTTCTTGGACCACCTGCTCAGATACCATATTGAAAGGGAGACAAATAAACACAGAACTTTATGTGGAAACCTGTGTACCAGGAGAAAAACCACTATATTTTTCTTCTTATTATTTTTTGATGAAAAATACAATAGGTACAAGGGAGAATAAATAGAATATACAGAGGAATAAAAAAGGAAAATATTTAGGAATTAAGAAAAATATTCCCATAAACTTTTCATAAATATTCTAAGATTCTAACAATAAAAAGTTCTATTTATTCCAAATTGTGACTGCTCTAATGTGCAGTTGTTTTCTGATTCAGATGATTGAGGAGCTTGGTGGTTCTCTCACTGCTGATGGGAGTACAAGCACTCATGTCATTACAGGAAATTTGCGGAAAACTCTAAATTTTTGTATTGCTCTCTTTTCAGGGTTAGTCTTGCAACCTTAGACGAACACTCTTCTATGTATCCTTTTGGCCTTTGAATACCGATAATCATCTCATTTGCACAAAAGTTAGCGATTCCATGCACACAAGGCCTTTGTCGTTATTCTTCCATTGCCTCGTAGTTGTGCTTAGGCTGGAAATTGTTGTGAACCTTCTAGATCTAAAAGGGCATAGTTTCTTATTCTACTGCCTGTTTACTTTTAATTAAACATCAAAATCAATTCTTATGTTTGAGTTGGATTGTATCATGCTCTTCCTTCTCAGTTGTTTCTATCGTGATGGTGGGTAGTGGTTGTTAAGACAACCATTAGGCTAATTTGGGTTTCAGGCTTACTTTTCCCATTTTACGTGTAAAATGGCTCAAGCTCACTAATGAAAGATATTTGTTGGCTAGCTAGTGTTTTTATCCTCGATTTCCTTCTTCCCCTAATACATTATGTTATGGAATTTGTTAGATACCTAGATTAGTATAGGGTTGGGGTATAAGGGTAATTAGATATTTAGGAAGTTACTAGTAGTTATTGTGTAAGTGTGGTTACTAGTAGTTATTATGTAAGTGTGGTAACTAGGGTGGTTACATGTTATTATAAATGGAGGGAGGGTAAGTTGGGAGAATTTTGGGGAGTGATATAAGGCTTGGGTGAGAGTACTCAAGAGGGAGGGTTCCAAGTGCTTTATACTTGGTTTTATCTTGTATTTTCTTATAGTTACATTATAATAAATTCAGATCTTGTTCTTGTTAGGAAGTATATGTCTCCAATATTATTTAAATACAGTAGAAGAATTAAAAAGGGTAATATTGACCCACACGAAATATAGGAGAGATTATAGGAGGAGAAAATATCGGAGGAGATCTTTCCCATTAGTTTGTTAGTAAAGCAAAATAAAAGGGAGGAAAGAGGAGGGAGAAAGGGGACAAAATATTCCAAAGAAGTAGAGGCTGCCGTCTTTCGTGCTCGGGAGAAGTAGAGGGTCCAAGTCAAGTTCTTTTTATTGTTTGTTTTGGTCATTTTCATGGTTGCGGTTTGTTCTTAGTTTTTCTTGTTCTTTGTTGTGATCCTCACTGGAGTGTGCCTTTAGGAAGTAGATGTGAGTGATTTTTTATTCTCTATACTGTAATTCGTTGAGGTAATTCAATAAAGTAAGATACACTTGCCGTATATTTACAGTATCTTAACAAATTGGTATCAGAGCGTTTTAACTTGGGAGAACGATAGAGCAGCACAAAAACGGATCGAAGAGAAGTTGGAGACCTCTGATAAGGAAATCTCGGGGATACAAGTGGAGTTACACAAGTTGCTGGCAATTGAATAAAACTTGTTATCCTTGCCAGAAAGCATCGAAAGACTGGTCATCTAGTTGGAAAAACAAGAACGGTTGCTAAATGCATCGAAGGAATAGCAGAAGGATAATTCGAAAATCTCCGGAAGAATGGAAGGATCGTCGAGCAAAGGACCAACGATTGAGAGTATCATCGAAGGTGGAGGTAAGACATTGAAGGAAATCAAGGTAGAAGGTAAAACAAACAACTTTAAAAGGGATGAAAACTCGAACGATCATAGCAAATTCAAGAAGGTTGAAATGCCTGTGTTCAGTGGCACTGATCTGGATTGTGTTTATTTAGAACGGATTGGAATCTTCAGGTCCATAAATCGATGGATTCCAAGAAGTTGCTAAATCCATAGAAGAATCGAGGAAAACGCGATTGCAACGGTTATACAACGAAGGTGAAGAGGATGGCAAAGAGTGACCAAGAAGAAACTATAGAGGAAGGTCGACGAGGATTACCTGTGAGGCTCGAAATGAAGACGCGAGTGGAGAAAAATTTGTTGCTCAAAGAAACACAAAATGGCTGGTTGCAATGGAGAAAGAAGAAGCCGACAGTTACCGGTCTACAGAGGCTCGAGAAGGTGGTCTGGAATAGGGGTGAATCACGTGACGAGGAAGAAGTTGCTGCACACATGATGGTGACAATGACGTGGTAGAAATTGGTAGGAAAGAGGATTAGGACAAAAGTAACAATCTTGGGTTTTACTATTTCAAGTGGGCTTCAACTTACTCTAAATGAGCTTCAACTTATTCTAAATAAAACATTGGGGGCACATCATTTTGTAGATGAAGTGGGTGGAGAGTTCCAAAAATAGGAGGGAAGAAAAACGTGTATGTAGGTGGGTCCTAGGAATGAAACCGGCGGCAATATGATTTTGGTCTTGACGCAACACTTTGATTATGGCCGAGCCCACTAGAGATGAAGAGTTTGAAAATTAAACACTTGTTGGTGATATGCAAAGGGTTAACTAAGACAATGTGTTTTGGAAAAGGAAAATTCAAGTACATTGGGCTGCTTTGTGGGCTGAAGTCAATGGACCTTATTGGAATCAAGAGTTTTTCAAAGCCGAAGGGGAGGATTTCTTTTTCAACATTGAAGAGCAGAATGCTGGGGATTGTTTGCAATTAAAAAGAGAAAAAAAGAGAAAGGGGCCTTGATCATGTTTGTAAGCACACCTTGAGGACAAGGTGTTTTGAAGGATCGGGTAATGTTAGATACTTAGATTATTATAAGGTTAGGGGTATAAGGGTAATTAGATATTTAGAAAGTTACTAGTAGTTATTATGTAAGTGTGGTTACATCTTATTATAAATGGAGGGAGGGTAAGTGAGGGGAGAATTCTGGGGAGTGATCTAGGGCTTGGGTGAGAGTACTCAAGAGGGAGGTTCCAAGTGCCTTATACTTGGTTTTATCTTGTATTTTCTTATAGTTCATTATAATAAATTAAGATCTTGTTCTTGTTTGGAAGTATCCTAACAGAATTCCTCTAGAAGGTCTCATGTTAGCGAATGATAATCTGCGTTAAGTGTGTATTTGTAGGAGTTCTTCTCCCGGGCATCTATGGTTGATATTCTTTACCTTTCAATATATCAAAGCCAAGGATTCTTTTGCATTTCTCTATGCTTTTTCTTTACCCATTTATGCTTTTTTCAGTTATATTTGAGAGTAGTATTTCATTTCTTTCATGTGAAATGTTGAACTTCAGTAGTGTGGAGAGTGGAACGTAATATCTTACCTTTTATATTAGTAAACTTGATTTTAAGCAATGTGTTTTTGAAGATTTTATGTTGTAGAATGTTTTTTGTTCTTCAAGCTACTGTTCTTAACTTTATTTTCTCCTGTTAATGTTCTCAATGATTATCGAGCATATGCATTACCATGTGGCTTCAAGTGTGTCAGTGTGCCCTTGCTCATAATTGCAAATTAATTGCAAATTACTCAGAGCTTGGATTTTCTCCTCCAGTTGGTTAAAGGAAACCTAACGGGAAGGCAGATTTGTTGGTAAGTTCGAATGGCTTGCTAGTATCAAAGCGTAATGTATTTTCTTCCACTTATGTTTTTCATCCTACCTAATTTTTGTGATTGATTAATTCCTTATTGATCTGCAGACGAGTTGCCTTACATACTAAATGATGATGACTACATATCGAAGTATCGAGCCAGCCTAAAAGCTGCAGTTCTCAGGGCAAAAGCATGTTCTTGAGCTTTATTTGAAGGGTATGATGTTTGCATATCAGCTCACGCTCAACCACCACCTAAAACTCTATCCCTGATAGTCAAGTCAACCGGTGGAAATGTAAGTTCTCTGTTATTGTACAAATCTCGAGTACTAGGTTTGGTTCTCTATATTACATATACAACCACTATAATATGGCTATCCTCCCATCTAATGAAGACGTGAAGTTCTCAACAAACAAGCACGTATACGAATTCTAGACATGGGTCAATAAATCATAGACATGGTGACGTGTCATTTTTTTCTAAAAAATATAGGATAGTGCTAGAACACAGTTTTAATATATATAATTTAAAAAGTATGTATCATATTTATATAGAAATTCAAAGTCAATAAGTTTATGTATTTATATGCTTAAAAATAAGCTTGTCCTTCACTCAAAACTTATTCAAAGCCAAGAGTTTAATATGTGTGTGTGACCAATCTTGACCTTTATTGCATTGGAATACTTGTTGTCTAACACATCTACTGTACTAACTAGTGTTCAACACGTGTTCTCCGAGTGTTCCATACATATTGTTTATTGATACACTAGCCAAACTAGAGTGTATGTGCTTCTTAAGTCTTTAATATTTATGTTTGTTTTGATCCTAGGAATTGAGCATGTAATGTAAAAAGTCTATGCACAAGGGGTCATATGGCCATCTCCGTGTTTCTTTAATTATCAAATTTGTTCAAGTTTTTAATTGTCTCTAGATCGAAATTTGGAGTTATTTTTTGTGATTTGGTTTACAAATACATACATTCATGTTTCTAATTATGATTAGATTGTTTTCTGCTTGCAACATTTTATTGTTTAGCTTGTCTTTGATCTTGAACTTACTATTATGTTGATTTAAATTCCATTTTAGCCTTAGAACTTTCAAAACATCCATTTTAATCATCGAGCTTCCAAAACGTAGCCAACTAACGATTTTAGTATTTTGTAAATTATTTTATCAACTAATATTCATTTATCCAATACTCATCGGTCATTTCTGCTATATGTGATTGGAATATATCTCATAGGAATCATTTTGAAAGTTGGGAAAAGATGGAAAATTTTAGGGACTAGAACAAGAATTTGTTTAATATTTTTTGATAGGGTGAATTCTTGCAATTTCCTTGTAGTATATACATAATTTTTTCTCTCATTTGGCAAATTCATTATGCTTGAAAATTTAGGTGATTCATGAGCTAGATAAAGTAAACAACGTATGGAAGACGATCTTTGTGGCTTGTGAGGAAGACGTGGAGGAAGCCTTGGTGGCCGTACAAAAAGGGATATGGACTTTCAACGTTGAATGGCTAATGGCATGTATAATGAGACCAGAAGTTGACCTGGAGGCCCCTCAATTTGCTGAGTCCCTATGAGAAACAAGGTCACCCTAACTTTCAGTTTTGAACAAGCAGCAGCCAGCCATTTCGTCCTTGTGTAAATCCACTCTTTTCTCAACTCACTCTAATTTGGTACATAAACAAACTCTGATCGCTCCATCTCTATATTCATCAGTACATAAAAGACGATAAGTTTATTCATGGAGAAAGTTGGATGTAAGTATGTTTTAGGAATGGTCCTTCATTTAGTAACTTTGGGAATTGTAAAAATGAGGTAATGAAGTTCTATCAAGTTGAATGTTCTTGTTTATGTTGGATGAGACTGATTCTTGGATACCAGAATTAACTTGAAGTACGTGTTTGAGTTCCATTGGAGTGATTAGAGAAAAAATGTTCCTTTAAAAAGGGTAATTTTTTTATGTAGACTTTCTTTTTATTAAAATTGCTTAAAATACAATTTGAGAGTATTTCAATAGCTTTCAAAGAGTTGTCAAACACTTGTAGTTTTTTTAAAATAACATATTTTCAAAATTAATTACTGTAATAGTTAAACAAAAGATTCTTTCCCTTAGAACTTTTAAAGTTTGTCTAGTTACCTCTTAAACCTTTCAATTGTTTAATAGGTCTTTCAATTTTATGTTTTAAGTGTCTATAAATTTTGATTTTTTTTTATTTGTTAGATATAAATCTGAAGAAATGAATAAAGTAGATTTGTAAGTTTAAAATAGTTTAAAAGTTGAGAAATTAAATTTGTAGTTTAAAAAGTTGGAGTAAATAGTTTGTGTTAAGTCGGGTTGTGATATTTTATTTATTTATTTTAATAATAGAAGAGAGGGAGACGAAAACTGCAAACTGAAGGGAGAAGAAGCGGTGGCTGACTTTGTATATTTCTCCTTTCTTTTCAATTTGAGAAAATTTCTTTGCAATTCACTTTGAAAAGGAAATGAATATTTCTCCCTCAGACTTATCTCTCTCTTCTTTTCAATTTATTTTCAATTTTTTTGTGTGCTTCTCACAGTGTATGCATAATCTCTCTTTTCTTCCTTCTCTTTTCCTTCTCCAATCAACTTCACCACCGTCTTCCACCTACACCGAACGTCAAGCAAATTTTTTCCTATCGTCGCATAACCGTTAGCCCGAGTCACTCCAGTTCTGTCACGCCATGTATGTTTAGATCTGAATTGTTCGTTATTTGTGCACCGATCCGTCTCCGTTAGAATTTGA